>NW_022436999.1:4700286-4896347 GCF_009761245.1 Sapajus apella | reverse complement strand
CATGTTGACCAGGATGGTCAACATGGTGAAACCTCGTCTCTACTAAAAATACAAAAAATTAGCTGGGCATGGTGGTGCGTGCCTGTAATCCCAGCTACTCAGGAGGCTGAGGCAGGAGAATTGCCTGAACCCAGGAGGCGGAGGTTGCGGTGAGCCGAGATCGCGCCATTGCACTCCAGCCTGGGTAACATGAGTGAAACTCCGTCTCAAAAAAAAAACAAAAAACTTTTTTTGACTCTATTGTTAAAAAGTTAGTTTTTACTTTTTATGGTTAATTGGCTCAATTTAACAGGTGTCCATATAGGATCTAATCTATGCTCAGTACTACTCAATATTATAATCCATAATCTCTCTAGAAGTTAACACTTTATCCCGTTGATTTAAATAATATCTAATGAATTTTAAGTTCTTCATGTGGTTAGTGTTATACATTTTGAGTAACAATGATGAAATGGAAGATTCAAGCAAACTCCTTTTTCCTGAGAAATATGTATCTCCTTATTTCCCAACATTAATTCTGTAAATACTATTAGTTAATGCTATATTACTACAGACTTTTTTTTTTAAAAGACAATATTCTTTCTTAAAGTAATGTTATAAATATAATAAGTATTTGTGTTAAATGTTATTGTTCATTTTTAGAGAAATTGCATGGTTTCTTGGCAGAGTTGGGAGTAGAAATGTAATTGTTTAAATAATTAAGTATTCATGCTTGGAAACTCATCTTCTGTTGTAGCATTAACATATAAACTGGTGGTAAACAGACAAAAATTAAGCATATGTACTTGGATCATGGCTTCTGTGGAGGCTGTAGATCTGCTTTATGGAAACTTGAGCTTCTCTATAACAGAGTTAAAAACCATTATATGATCAGGCCATTTAGTAGGAAAACCCAATTAAAGGTGACTTGAGGCCTCATGATAAGAAAGTACTTAAGAACTAAGTGATATGGTTACTTATCAATTAAAATGAGAAAAGTCATCCTCTTCTTTTAGTTTTCATCTGTTGTGGACATGGGGAAAATAGTTCTTAGAATTCCGTCCTGAACCCATCTGATACAGGAGGGACATTAGCAACTTCTCAGTGCTAGTTACCTTTGTTAAAATATTGGCACATCCAGAATTTTGAATAGGATCATTTTATGAATGAATTTTGGAATAGATTAATTATGTAAGTGGATTAATTATGTAAGTAAATAATTTAGTGATAGGTTATATTTTCAAATTTGTTGATTGTCATCTTCATCCTAAATTGGATATATAACACTAAAGCTACAGCCCCTTTCTTTGAGACACTCAAAATGTTTCCAGACTTTAAAGTCATATTTACTTTTTACTGACAACATTTTTCTGGATTTCACTCAGGTAAACTTTCTAGGGAAGGAGATAATGGTAGACCCTTTTTCCTGTCTTCTGTGGTCTCTCTTTGGAGCCCAGGTCTTAATCAGAGTAGGTTCTCATACTTAGAGGAAACTCAGATTTCTTTGGTCTTAGCCTGTAAATAAAAGGGTGAAGCCCTTTTCTGTTTTCCTTAAGAGAGTTCCGCCCTCAGTAGAGGGCAGAGAAAGAATATGTGTCATAATCACTTGAGAACTGTTTACAACTATAATCTAGAGAGCACTTGCCCTCGGCAGGCAGTAAAGTTACCTTGGTTGTGTAAGAATAACCTGAGTGGTTTACTCAGACTGTTCACAAATGTTTGGACATCATTCAAGGGCTGTCCGAGACTGACCAATTAGCTTTATGATACACTCAGATTCACCTTTATACCATCCAATCACATTGAAAGGAGGGGCGTTCCTGAAATTGCAACATTACGAACTTCCCAGCCATGTGACATAGCTTTTCAGACATTGAGTTAAATTTTAACCCAGGCATCTCTCTTCAATTCAGGTCACCTACAGGCCAGACAAAGCCAAGGTCATGTGTTGAACGAATATAAGGAGTTTTGTTGGTTCTAATAACTATAATGTTATTCACTGGTTGAAATACTATACCATAGTTAATCATAAGTTGCAGCTGTTGTGTCATTTTATTTATGAGCCCTTAATCCAGAGGACACAGCAAGGGCCACTGTTTGAAAGGAGCCTTTCATGAGGTCTTCTCTTTGGGCACTCCTTCCTCTTTCACTGTGAAAAGAAGAGAAGTTCATATGACTTGCAAAAGTTATTAAAAATATATATTGGCCTCTCTGAAATCAGATTTTTCAACTTCAAATTTGAAAGATCAAATTATAACCTTTATATTTCAGCTGATGACAATAGAAACACTAAGCCTGTGCTTTCCAAACAATTTCTTTTAATTGGCCCCAAGCTTGATTAAATCTCAAATGTCAGCAATCAAAAGTTATATATTGGCTCTCTGAAAACAGACTTTCCTATCCAGAATTCACGCTATTTGTAACTATATGTCTCTGCTGATGCTAAGGTAAACAGACCAGAGCTCTTTGGGCAGCTCTTTTTACTGGCCCTGAACCTGATGGATGAGATCTTAAATGTAAGTCAATCTCTCCCTCCTTTTTTAACTTTTTGGTTTTATACCCTACCTTATTTTATGAGAATTCATCTTGTGAGTTACCCTTGTTAAAATATTGGCATATCTAGGAGTTTGAATAGGATCATTTTATGAATGAATTTTGGGAAAGATTAATTATGTAAATGGATTTTTTTGATCAAATAATTTGGTGATAGGTTATATTTTCAAATTTGATTGTCAGCTTCATCCTAAACTGGATATATAACACTAAAGTTGGTATAGCCCTTTTCTTTGAGACACTCAAAATGTTCCCAAACATTTAATTCATATTTACTTTTTACTGACATTTTTTTTTTAACCAACATTTGCAATAGTCACACTTTTTTTTTTTTGATGGAAAGAAAGAGAAAGAAAAAGGGGGAGAAAGAACAGAAGTCTTGCTCTATTGCCCAGGCTGGAATGCAATCTAAAAATAGGTATTAAAAACCTCTTTTATGCCGATAATTGTGCTTAACAGCGGAGACAGGAAGGAATAAGGGAAGAAAATAACAAACAAACAGCCAACCAATATTTCATTTAAGTCTGTGAGATGCTATGCAAATGCTGAAGAGTGATTTACTTCCAATTATGTGGTCACTTTCAAAGTAAGTATAATATGATACTGAGAAAAATGTATGTTCTGTGGACCTGAGGTGGACAACTCTATAAATATTCGCTGAGTTTACTTGTTCCAGGTCTGAATTCAAATCATAGATGTCCCTATTAATTTTCTATCGGATTGATCCATCAAATATTAACAATGCAATGTCAAAACCTCCCGCTATTATTGTGCGGGAGTCCAAGTCTCTTTATAAGTCGTTAAGAACTTGTCTTATGTATCTGGGTGCTCCTATATTGGGTGCATATATATTTATGATCATTGACTCCTGTTGTTGCATGATCCTTTTACCATTATGTGGTGTTCTTTGTTTCTTTTAGTCTTTGTTACTATTAAAGCCTATTTTGTCAGAGACGAAAGTTACAACTCCTGTTTTCTTTTTTTTTTTTTTTCCTCTCCATTTGATTGGTAAGTCTTCCACCAGCCCTTTGTTTTGAGTCTTTGTGTGTCCTTGCTTATGAGATGGATGTGCTTACAGCGACCCGATGGGTTTTGGCTTTTTATTCAATTTGCCTGTCTGTGTCTTTGATTGGGGCATTTAATCCATTTAAATTTAGGATTAATATTGATATTTGTGAGTTTAATATTGTCGTTTAATGCTAGCTGGCTGTTTTGCCCATTAGTTGATATAGTTTCTTCATTATGGAGATACTCTTTACCTTTTGGTAAGTTTTTGGGATGACTGATACTTGTTGTTCCTTTCTGTGTATAGTGCTGCTTTCAGAAGCTCTTGTAAAGCAGGCCTGGTGGTGATGAAATCTCTGAGTGCTTGCTTGTTTGCAAAAAATTTTATTTTTCCTTCATTTATGAAGCTTAATTTGGCTGGATATGAGATTCTGGGCTGAAAATTCTTTTCTTTGAGGACATTGAATATTGACCCCCACTCTCTTCTAGATTGTAGGGTTTCTGCTGAGAGGTCTGCTGTAAGTCTGAGAGGCTTCCCTTTATGGGTAACCTGACCCTTTTCTCTAGCTGCCCTTAGAATTTTCTCCTTTATTTCAATCCTGGTGAATCTAACGATTATGTGTCTTGGTGTTGCTCTACTTGAGGAATATCTTTGTGGTGTTCTCTGTATTACCTCAAGTTGAGTCTTTTCCTGCCTTACTAGGTTAGGAAAGTTTTCCTGAATAATATCCTGAAGAATATTTTCCAGCTTGGATTCATTCTCTTCATGACATTCAGGTACACCTATCAAACGTAAATTAGGTCTTTTCACATAGTCCCATATTTCTTGGAGACTTTGCTCATTCCTTTTTACTCTTTCTTCTCTGATCTTGTCTTCTCGTTTCATTTCATTAAGTTGGTCTTCGACCTCTGATATCCTTTCTTCTGCTTCATCAATTCGACTGTTAAAACCTGTGCATACTTCGCGGAGTTCTCTTATTGTATTCTTCAGTTCCAATAATTCACTTATATTCCTCTCTAGATTGTCTGTTCTCGTTAGGATTTCATCAAACCTTTTTTCAAGGCTCTTAGTTTCTTTACATTGGGCTAGAACATGTTCTTTTAACTCACAGAAGTTTCTTATTATCCACCTTCTGAAGCCTAAATCTGTTAATGGAACGCACTCGTTCTCCATCAGGCCTTGTTCCCTTGATGATGAGGAACTGTGATCCCCTATAAAGGGAGAGGCATTCTGATTTTGGGTATTCTCAGCCTTTTTATGCTGGTTTCTTCCCATCGTTGTAAATTTATCCACCTGTCATCTTTGTAATTACCGACTTTCTAATTAGGCTTCTGAGGGAAGTCCAACTTGTTGATTCCCAGTGCCAGAATCTGAGCAACCCACTGCGCCAGCCAAAACAGCGGCGTTATGATTCGTGGTGCTTTTCTGCCCGGGAATCTCCGGTATGGCTTCCTTCTTGAGTCCCTTTTTCAGTCAGCTGAATAGGCGACTCTGCCTTCCCGGAGCTCCAAACGTCAACCAAAAGGGGACCCAGTCCCGTTTACTCTGCACCAAGAACCACTGCGCCGGCCACAAGAGTCGTGCTGGCAACCCATGGGGCTCCTCCGCTGGGAATCTCCTGGTCCGTGAGCCACAAAAATTCGTCTGAAAGTGTGGCGTCCTTTCGTTCTCTGCGCTTTCACTGGGAGCTACAATCCTGAGCTGCTAGTGATCAGCCATCTTGGATCTCTCTCCACTGGCAACATTTTTGTGGATTTCATTCAGGTAAATTTTATTCTTTACTTGTTTTTCCCATGTGACCCCTCTGCTCTAGCCACACAGGTTTCATGTGGTTCCCTAAATATGGCATGCACTTACTATATTGGATATAGTATATATCTTTTCTAGCTTGGATAGTGCTGTTACCCCAAACTAGAATTCTTTCCTCATCTCCATGACAATACTTGATATCCTTCCAGACAAGACTGAAATGCTACTTCTGTCATTAAATTTCCTCCCTCATTTCTACTTAGACATAGATGGTGCTCCTTGTACCACTTTATCTGACCTGTTGCTGAAGCACATAGTTCACTGTACCTTGTGTTTTAATTGATTTTGTACATGTTTTTTCCCTCAACAAGAAGCAAAGTTACTGAGGTCTGGGACCGTATCTTCAAGCAGGCTCAGATAATTGACTTGGCACAAAGTTGCATATATCTCTTGCTTTCTAATAAATAGATGGAAACAATGATATTTAGATTTATCAGAACTGCTACAAAGAAGCGCTAAAGGGTTAGAAAAACACTTGGCAAAACTCAGAATACTCTCTAAGGTAGTCAGTATTGTTCTCAAAACAATTACGTCAAATTTTTAGTGACTGATGTGTTATAACAATTCGTGATTTTCAAAGATACCCAAAACTTAAGATGAACAGTGAGCCAGAATAAAAGATGGTACACCTAATCTCATTTGCCAGTCTGTTTTGACCAAGTCAAGTTGAGGCAAGAATACTGGGAACAAGCTTTTCCGATTCAACATGTTTGTTTAGGCCTCCTTCAAGCTTCTTAACCTCTGACTTCCCCTCTACCACCTTTCAGTGCTTTTTGTATGTGTAGGATGGCACGTTATCTGTTAGAAATAATAGGGATCACATTCGTTATACCAGCAGTAGTCTCTCTTGTGATTACATTCATCGGACTGTTTACTACCATGAACTCTGGGGGAAATAGTTTGGGACATTAAGAGAAACAAACAAGCCAAGACGGTCGTCTAGGACCAATGACAGTTATTAGATTTGTTTTAAGAATTAAGCTTATGAGTTATACTTTTTCCTTTCCAGCATAGATAAAAATTGTCATTCAAGGAACATTGCAACATCATAGCTGCAAGTGTAACTTACAATGGAAAACGCTTTTCATTTTGAAAAGAGGCAATTGCTATTGTGTAATGGAAGTCAAGGACCGCTGGAGATAAAACTTGCATGCAAGACCAACACAGCTTGATGAAGGGAGCGGAGTCTAGTTTAACCTCTAAATTAGGAGATGTTTGTTTTAATTTTACTGCTAGTCCAGGCAAGAAATATTAAGTATCTGCTTTGTTCAGGACTGCTAATCTTTATGGACAATACAGTAATAGTAGAAGACATGGTGTCTGCCCTTGAGGGAGTGAAAATGGAACAGACAACTCTTAACTATCAGGATCAACAAAAGAATGGTGTTAGTTAGGGAGTAATAAAAGTGCCACACAGCTAACTACAAACCAGAAGTCCAGGGAAAGATTACTGTGAACTCTGCTGCTATGTAGCTTTGGGTTTCTTGAATATTATCCATGACCCATTTATTTTCTTTTAAAGAGAGAATTATATCTGCCATCTACCAAATACACAGGAATAATCTAAGTAATGTTTGTAACCATGAATTTAGAACTTTTTGCAAATCTGTAAACACAGAGTGAGGATGAGATATGACAGTGTGGTAAAGAGGACTTTTGAGATGTATTAATATTCAGGAGTAATTGTTCTTCCTTTAGTTTTATAAGATGTGACTTTTGATCATTAAGTGGCAACTTCCAAGAAAAGTATATTCTAAGTGGATTTGCTCTTCCTTGACTTTAAGAACTGTACAACACTTTATTTTCTCCTAAGACTGACTACTTTTTCATTTTTATTTTACTCCATTCATTATTTCACTCAGCTCATAATAAATAAGTTTATACTTGGTGGCAAGTCTGGCAAGCCCTATGATAGGACCTGGGATATGAAGTTGAAGAAGACCTGGGCCATATCTCTAAAAACCTTGTGAGGGGAAACCAAAGGGGAAAAATACTTTCTATTATTTTAAATAATTAGTATAGATTTTATTTTATAGTTAAATTTGAAGAAAACTACAATTTTAGTTAGATTTACTATGACATCTTTACTCATTTGTTCACTCCCGTTTGCTCATTTTTCAAGTTAATGGGTGCTAGAAACCGAGTCATCCTTGACATGTCCCTTTCATTTGCCCTCCAAAAGCAAACAACCACTTTGTTGCTTCAACCCTTTCGAATGTCTGCTTCCAGAATGAGCACTGAATCTGTCAACATATTTACCATCTTGACTTCTCCAGTCACTTCCTAACTGGTCTCCCAGTTTCCACTCTTGCTTTCCTCTAATTAACAGCTTTCAGGCTTTTTTGAGTTTGACCCACAATAAAAAATACATTTATGATACTCCCAGTACATATACTTGTGTTGCTATGTATCTATAAGTAAGTCCAAAATCAAAGATTCACAAAATAATATGTATATTTTCTCTGTATGATGCATTTTAAAATCATATTCCTTTGTCTTTTTCTTGCTGGGCATGATTAATTAAATTCATTTTATGATCCATTAATGATTTGAAATGTACCATTCCAATCCTTTTAAACACAGTAGCCAGGGTGATAGATTTATATCATTTCCCTGCTTAAAAATCTTTCATTGGCTTTTGGTTGTACCCCTAGAATTCAACATAGAAATAATCACACGGCCTGCAAAGTCCTGCATGGTCCCACTCTGCCTCCTCTTCACTCTTTCCTACTTCTCAGCGTCTTCACACAGGTTCTTTTCTCTTCATGGAATAATAGTCTTCCTTCCCCAGTCTTCACCTGGCCAATTGCTATTATCCTTTGGATCTCTGTGTAAAAATCACTCCTTTAAGAAAATTAGATCTCCCCTTATAATTCTTCTACTTCCTCTTTTTATTCAGTGTATTTATTATAATTTTATAATTATGTGTTTATTTGTGTGACTTTTTGTTGAATATTAGTGGCTCCCACTAGATTACAGGTTCCCTAGTATCTAAGACCAGCTCTGTTTTGCTGATTGCTATATCTAAAGTACCTAGTGGTCCCAGCATAGTCAGCAGATACTTTTGATACGAACTTTGTGTCAAACGCTATGCTTGCCCTTTGGGGTACAAAGGTGAATAAGACATAGACCTTACTCTCAACGAGTTCTACTTTTTCGGTATGTAGTTTACCTTGTTGGAAGACAGGTATCTAAAAGATAAAACAGGTTAATAAACATCTTAGAAAGGGTATTATTAGAATGCTAGAATTCCTATAAACAATGGTTTCTTTAGTTTAAGACTCTCACTGGAGGGAAGTTTTCCTTATTTACCCAGAATACTAACTCAAGGAACTGCAATGATTTTGGAAGCAGATATATTATTTTTTATTGAGGTAAAATGTCTAGAGAGTGAAATGCACAGATCTTAAGTGGACGATTCAATGAGCTTTGAAAAAACGATTGTGTTCCCTTCCAGTCAATATCCAACCTCCTCAGACAATCACTTTTCTGATTTCTAATGCTATAGATTCATTTTTCCTGTGCTTGAAACTTACATAAGTAGAAATCAAGCACTGATCCCTGGCCTCCTTCAGACAGCATTGCTTTTTAGATTTATCCAGGTTTTGCATGTATCTTTTGTTCATTCCTTTTTTCAGTGCTGAGTAGTACGCCACTGTAAAAAGACAATTATTTGTTAGCCGTTCTCTTAGGGGTAGGTATGTGAGCCATTCCCACTTTAGGGTTATTATAAATACTGCCATTATGAATATGCTTGTACAAGTTCTTTTGTTTTTGAAATTGTGGGTCATAGGGTAGATGAATGTTTAACTCTAGAAGAAAGTGCCAAGCTGTTTCCAAAGTAGGTTTTACAAATTTTACATTACCAACAGAAATAGAAAATAATTATGTTTGCTCTACAATTTTGCTAAGAGCTTTTTTCTTTAATTTTAGACATTCCAGTAAGCTTGAAATAGTCTTGCACTGTGATTTTAATTTTTATTTCACTGATGACTAATGATATTGAGTACCTTTTTATGTGCCTATTAAGGACTCATATTCTTTTGTGAAATGTTTCTTAATCTTTTGATCGGTTTCATTGGCTGTCTTTTTATTGTTGGTTTTAGAGGTTTTTTAATATATATATGTTCTAGATGTAAGTCCTTTTTCAGATATACGTACTATAAATAGGTCCTCAGTCTGTGTCTTTTTACATTCTTGCTGGTGTCTTTTCTGTTGAGAAAGTTTTAATTAAAACGGTCAGGTCTTTTTATATCCTTTTTTAGCATTTTTTGTTCAACCCCATAGTTGCAGAAATCTTCTGTACTTTTTTCTAGAAGCTTTATTGTTTCATCTCTTATGTTTATGATCAATCTTGGTTTAATCTCTGAGTGTGTCATGAGGTAGCTATCGAGGTTCATTTTTTTCCTATGTATTTTTCCAGTTGTTCTCTAGCTATCTTTGAATGGTTTTCTCTTTTTATTAAATTATCTTGGAGCCTTTGTAAAAACTTATCAATTTACCGCATATGCTTCAATCTAACTGGACTCTCCATTTAGTTCCACAGCAGGATTTGCTATCTTTACACCACTCCTATGTTGCCTAGGCTCTGAGGTTTTATACTAAGTCTCAATATCAGGTAGTGAGAGTTTTCTGACTTTGTGAGTTTTTTTAAAAAATCAGTTTTTTCGCATAAATCCTTTGCATTTCATATAAATTTTAGAATCAGCCCAAAATTTTTGAGAAAAAACTGTTGAGGTTTTCACTGGAATTGTAATGAATCTGGATTGAACTCAGGGAGAATTGACATCTTTAACAATGTTGGGTTTTCCATGACCATGATCATGTTTTCTCTCCCAATTTATTAGGTCTTTTTAAATTTCACTCAGAAATAACTTATGGTTCTCAATGCAGAAGATTGCAGTGGTATTTTGAATGACCATGAATAAATTTCTTACTGCTATATTAAGCCAATAACAGATGCCTTTGATTTTTATTGTTATTTCTATATTATTATGCAGTTCTCAGGTTTGAAGTTTGAATGAATTTGATAAGACGTTGATACCAGTCTCCCACTTAATGCTGGAATGCTCAATTATAACATCCCTGGCAGATGTCAAAACTTTGAACTCTTCCAGTATTGGAGAAATAACCATTACACAAAACAGCCTATTCCATTTGGGGACAATTTGAATTGTTGGAAAAATTCTTTTTATATTGAGCTAGTTTTCTGCCTGTTTGTCTGCTCTTTGGAGTCATGGAGATAAGTTTGCCCTCTCTCTTACAGAATACCCCCCAGCTGTTTGTAGATATCTAATCTGCTCAATGAATTCTTTTTTCTTGTTGAAACAATTCTAGTTTCTGTACTTACTCCTCGTATGACATGATTTTTGTATCTTCTCTCTTTCTGTGACTCTTTTGATATGCTCCAGTTTTCTGTATTTCCTTTAACACTTGGCATCCAGAATAGAGACAGCACTCCAGCTGTGGCCAGACCAGTGCAGAGCACAGAAAGACTATTTTTTCCTTACTCTGAACACTATACTTCTGCTAATCTGGCCTTAAACATCATCAGGGTTTTCAGCAGCCAAGTCACACTGTTGGCTCATGTAATGTTCACTGTCAACTAAAACCCCTAGATCTTTTTCACATGAACTCTTATTCAGCCTGGTCATTCTTTCATCCTGAACTTAGGCATGTAATAGTTTTCCTTCTTGTATTCATGTAATAGAGTTTACATTTATTTCCATTCAGTCTCATGAACTTCAGACCAATCTTCTAGTCAGTCTTTTGTCAAGTCTCTATAGGCTTGACAAAAGAAAAAACTCAAACTCCAGTGAATACCATAGTTATTTGCTTTAGGTTCAGGAAATGAAAATGTTGTGCTGGTTTTAAGTTTCTGAAGCTGACTCCCTCCTTCATCCCATGCCGTCCTCCCCCTTCGGTGCTTTGGTCTGAGGCCCAGTGGAGGATGTCTGCAGCCAGTCTCCCTTTAGGGAGGGCCTGGCTCTCATCTTCCACCCACCGCCATTCAATAATAGCTGGAGCCTGTCTTGGCTAAGCCAAGGAAACATCCAGCTTCACTGAGAAAACCTTTGCTGCCTAGTGATATGCCACCTACTTGCACTGTGGCATTGTCTGGCAGGTTTGGCCCATTGTCTCCTAGAGGAAACAGAAAACAACTCCCCAGCAACCCCCAATCTCTTTTGTCCCCACAGTCGAGCTCTGGAAAATATCTGAAGGCCACAGAAGTGGGAGTACCCTTTGATGTTTATATTGGCTGGCTCCTTTTCCTTACTCTTTTTTTTTTTTTTTTTTTTTTTAATAATCAGGGTAGTAGAAAATGCAGAGAATTAACCGCATGACAGCAGCAGAGGAATTCATTAGAGAAACGGAGATGAATTCTGCTCAGATTTCAGGCTCTCAGGCAGGAGACACAAAGGAGTCATCGTCTTCTGGTTGTTTTAATCATTTCTTTTGTGGCACCTTCCTTGTCCATGAAGGCAATCTCAGCGTCTGGCATGGGGAAGCCCAAGAACACCGGCAGTGCAAATGGTGGCTTTGATTTGGGAATTATTACAACAATGTTAACCACTTCCTTCTTACCTCTCTTTGATAAGATGGAGCTTGTCATTCTTGGACAAGGTAGTGGACAGTGCTATGTCATTGCTTTTATTTAAAGTATTACCCATTAAAACTTCATTTTTAAAAATTGAGGAAAAGGTGCATAACATTTTACTATGGAAAATTCTTGAATAGACCAAAAAAGAAAAAGCTGAGGAATAAAATTTTGCAAGTATGTTCTTGTCTAACTTAATATCCTCAGAGACCCTTCCTTTCATAAGCCTCAAAGACAGCTTTAGTGATGGCTAATGCAAAACTAAGTTAATCTATACATACAATTTTACTTGTAAAATTGATTTATGTTATTGAAAATAAATCAATATATATATTTTTTCTTTTCGAGACAGGATCTCACTCTGTCACCCAGACTGGGGTGCAGTAGTGTGATCACAGCTCACTGTTACCTCAACCTTTCAGGTCAAGTGATCCTCCCACTTCAGCCTCCTGAGTAACTGAGATCACAGTCGTGTGCCACCACACCTGGCTAACATTTTAAATTTTTAGTAGAGACAAGGTCTTGCTATGTTGCCCAGGCTGATTTCCAACTCCTGGGCTCAAGCAATCCTCCTGCCTTGGCCTCCCAAAGTGGGATTACAGGTGTTAGGTACCATGCCCAGCTAAATGATTTTCTCTACAATTGTACGATGGTAGCAGCTGGATCCCCAGAAGCTACTGGTGATACTAAGATTTCTCTCCCAAAGTCCAAAGTAGCCCTGGCTACTTTGCTTAAGTAGTAGAGTTTCATTGCTATTTTAATCCCTCATGAATCTTTTTAAAAACACTAATCAAATTAGGAGTTTCATATTGAAATTAAGAGAAGATTTTTTTCTCATGTACTGTTATACACTTTAAGAGTGTGTAATTTATTGATTTCTAAATGTAAATGATTTGCATCTTATGAGAGCAAGTTCTGTAAATCTCTTTCTCAGTTACAACTTTTAGCAGTTTTATTTTTAAGTAAACATATCTACCTGAAAGAATGAAAAAGACAGTTTTGAATCTTAGTGATATTTCTGGAAAGAGAACTCATTAACCTGAAGAACTCAAGCATATAATTAGTTTAAAAACCATTCGTTTTTCACCTCAAGCTAATCTAATCAACTTTCACTTTCTTTCTTTTTTTTTTTTTTTTTGGGACGGAGTTTCGCTCTTGTTACCCAGGCTGGAGTGCAATGGCGCGATCTCGGCTCACCACAACCTCCGCCTCCTGGGTTCAAGCAATTTTCCTGCCTCAGCCTCCTGAGTAGCTGGGATTACAGGCACGCACCACCATGCCCAGCTAATTTTTTGTATTTTTAGTAGAGACGGGGTTTCACCATGTTGACCAGGATGGTCTCGATCTCTTGACCTTGTGATCCACCCGCCTCTGCCTCCCAAAGTGCTGGGATTACAGGCTTGAGCCACCGTGCCCGGCTCAACTTTCACTTTCATCAGACATTTAAGGCCTAACAGGGACAGGCCGGGTATCACAAAAACTTTCCCAGGGATTAGTCTTCTCATGGCTCATCTTAGGACATAGGCTCTAGAACTATGTCCTAGAACTGAACCATTGACAAATAAGTCACCTTTTCATGCCATGTTTCTCCTACCTGTCAAGTGGAGATGCAGGCACTTATCACCTGTCAATGGGAAAAAATACTGTATATTAGTCTTTTTTATATCAGTGATAAAGAGGAAGGAGAGTGATGACTATGTCTTGTGGAGGATATAGGAAAGGCTCTATGGTAGAGGAGAGACTTGAATAAGGCTTAAAAGAATATACAGGATGTTAGTCAATGATTGTTTTTTGAGACTATTGATAAAATGTCATTTAAGATATGTTGCCTGCTTCTGATTTGGATTGGCATAGAGAAGGCATGAAGGCAACATCAGAAAGGGAGTAAAAGCATAGGGGTGTCCAAGCGCATGCAGGCATATCTTGGAGATATTGAGGGATCGGTTCCAGACCACCACAATAAAATGCATATGGAGAAAAAGTGAATATTTTAATAAAGCTCTCACACAATTTTTTTCATTTTCCTAGTGCATATCAAAATTATGTTAATGCTATACTGTAGACTCTTGTGTGCAGTACCATTATGTCTAAAAAAACCAATGTATATGCTTTAAAAATAATTTATTGCTAAAAAATGCTAATAATTATCTGAGCCTTCAGTGAGTCATGATCTTTTGCTGGTGGAGTGTCTTGTCTGGATATTAATGGCTGTTGACCGATCACAGTGGTGGTTACTGAAGGTTGGAGTGGGTGTGACAGTTTCTCAAAACAAGTCAACAGTGAAGTTCACCTGCATCGATGGACTCTTCCTTTCATGAAAGATTGCTCTGTAGCATGTTATGCTGTTTGCTAGCACTTAACCCATAGTAGAAGTTTCAAAATTTGAGTCAGTCCTCTCAAACCCTGCTATTGCTTTATCAACCACATTTATGTAATATTCAAATCTTTTGTTGTCATTTCAACAATGTTCACAGCACCTTCACCAGGTTTAGATCCCATCTCAAGAAACTACTTTCTTTGTTCATCCATACGAAGCAACTTTTCATAAGATTTTTTCAGGAGATAACAGCAATTCCACCACAGCTTTAGGCTCTACTTCTAATTCTGGTTCTTTTACTATTTCCATCACATCTGCAGTGACTTCATCCAGTCTTAAACCCCTCAGAGTAATCCTCTGGGATGAGTTGGAATCAGCTTCTTCCAAACTCCTGTTTATGCTGATATTTTGACCTCCTCTCATGAATCATGAATGTTCTTAATGGCACCTAGAATTGTGAATCATTTTCAGAAGGTTTTCAATCTATATATTTTGTGAAGATCCATCAGAGGAATCTGTGGCAGCTATACCCTTACAATAATTTTTCTTAAATTATAAGACTCGAATGTTGAAATTTTTACCTGATCCATGGGATACAGAATCAGGCATGAAAACAACAATTAATCTTATGTATCTCCATCAGAGCTCTTGGGTAACCAGGTACATTGTCAATGAGCTATTTTGACATGGGTATTTGGGTAACCAGGTACTATTTTGAAAGAAATCTTTTTTTTTCTGAGCAGTAGTTCTCAACAGTGGGCTTAAAATATTCAGTAAGACATATTATAAACAGATGTGCTGTCATCCAGGCTTTGTCATTCCATTTCTAGAGCACAGGCAGAGTAGTTTTTGCATAATTCTTAGGGACCCTAGATTTTCAGAATGGTAAATGAGCATTGGCTTCAAGTTAAAGTTATCAGCTGCATTAGCCCTTCCAAGAGAGTCAGTCTGCCTTTTGAAGCTCTGTAGCTAGGCATTAACTTCTGCTTTTGAGCTTTGACAGTCTGAGATGGCACTTTCTTCCAATGTGAGGCTATTTTTGTCTACATGAAAAATCTGTTTTTCAGTGAAGCCACCTTCATCAATGATCTTAGCTAGATCTGGATAAATTTCTGCAGCTTCTACATCAGCACTTGCTGCTTCACTTTGTATTTTTACGTTACAGAGGTGGCTTCTTTTTTTTTTTTTTTTTTTTTTTTTTTTTTTTGTGAGACGGAGTTTCGCTCTTGCTACCCAGGCTGGCGTGCAATGGCGCGATCTCGGCTCACCGCAACCTCCGCCTCCTGGGTTCAGGCAATTCTCCTGCCTCAGCCTCCTGAGTAGCTGGGATTATAGGCACGCACCACCATGCCCAGCTAATTTTTTGTATTTTTAGTAGAGACGGGGTTTCACCATGTTGACCAGGATGGTCTTGATCTCTTGACCTCGTGATCCACCCGCCTCGGCCTCCCACAGTGCTGGGATTACAGGCTTGAGCCACCGCGCCCGGCCCCAGAGGTGGCTTCTTTCCTTAAACATCATGAAGCAACCCCTGCTAACTTCCAGCTTTTCTTCTACAGCTTTCTGACCTCTTTCAGTCTTCATAGAATTGAAGAGAGTTAAGCCTTTGCTCTGGATTAGGCTTTGGCTTAAGGGAATGTCGAGGCTGGTTTAGTCAAATAGCTAAACCACTAAAACTCTCCCTATTAGCAATGAAGTTATTTTGCCTTCTTATCATTCATGTGTTCATTGGAGTAGCACTTTTAATTTCCTTCATGAACTTTTGCTTTACATTCATAATTTGGCCAGCTGTTTGGCACAAGAGGCCTAGCTTTCTGCCTGATTTGTCTTTTGACATTCCTCCCTCACTAAGCTTAATTATTTCTAACGTTTGATTTAAAATGAGAGAAGTGTGATTCTTTCTTTCACTTGAATGCTTAGAGGCTAATGTAAGGTTATTAACTGAACTAATTTCAATATGGTATTGTCTCAGGGAATAGAGAGGCCCAAGGAAAGGGAAAAAGATGGGAAATGGCTGGTCAGTGGAGCAGTCAGAATACACATATTTATCAATTAAATTTGCTATCATATATGGGTGTAGTTCATGGCACCCATAAACAATTACAAGAGTAATATAAAAGATCACTGATCACAGATCACCATAGTAACATAATCATACATTAAAACGTTAGAAATATTGTGAGAATTACTAAATATCACACAGAGACATGCATGAGCACATGCTATTGGAAAAATGGCACCAATAGACTTGTTTGATGCAAGGTTGCCACAACCTTCAATTTGTAAAAGTTACAGTATCTGTGAAGCATGATAAAGTGGAGTATAATAAAGTAAGGTATGTCTCTAGCGTGTTTGCATACATTAAGTGGAGGAAGATGTGATTTAATTTTTTAAAAAACAGCCGTTCAGGACCAGCCTGGCCAGCATGGTGAAACCCCCATCTCTACTAAAAATACAAAATGTAGCTGTGTGTGGTGGCATGTGCCTGTAATCTCAGCTACCCAGGAGACTGAGGCAGGAGAATCGCTGCAACCCTGGGGGCAGAGGCTGCAGTGAGCTGAGCTTGCACCACTGCACTCCAGTCTGGGCAATGGAGCAAGACTCCGTCAAAAAAAAAAAAAAAAAAGGGCATTTATGGCTGGGTGCAGTGGCTCATGCCTGTAATCTCAGCACTTTAGGAAGCCAAGGCAGGCAGATCACGAGGTCAAGAGATCAAGACCATCCTGGCCAACATGGTTAAACCCCATGTCTACTAAAAAAATATTAAAAAAAAACGGCCGGGTACAGTGGCTCAAGCCTGTAATCCCAGCACTTTGGGAGGCCGAGGCGGGTGGATCACGAGGTCAAGAGATCGAGACCATCCTGCTCAACATGGTGAAACCCCATCTCTACTAAAGATACAAAAAAAAAAAAAAAAATTAGCTGGGCATGGTGGAGTGTGCCTGTAATCCCAGCTACTCAGGAGGCTGAGGCAGGACAATTGCCTGAACCCAGGAGGCGGAGGTTGCGGTGAGCCGAGATCGCGCCATTGCACTCCAGCCTGGGTAACGTGAGTGAAACTCCGTCTCAAAAATAAAATAAAATAAAATAAAATAAAAAAATAAAAATTAGCTGGATGTGGTAGTGCATGCCTGTAGTGCCAGCTATTTGGGAGGCTGAGGCAGGAGAATTGCTTGAACCCAGGAGATGGAGGTTGCAGTGAGCCGAGATTGCGCCATTGCACTCCAGTCTGGCAACAGAGAGAGACTCTGTCTCAAACAAACAAACAACAACAAAATAGCCATTTACCCGAGGTAAATTTTTAAGATATGAGTACAAATATGTGTCTACAAATTATTTTTGTTTGTGCTCTTTATAAGAATTAAAAATTGAATAACTTCCAAATAATTTATGAAATAAATTATACTACAAGTATACACTGTGTTGCTCTATAGATATTAAAAATCATATTGTATAAAAATATTTATTCAAATGGGGAAATATGATACAGGAAGAATTTTAAAAAGGTAGGTTATAAAACAGAATGTATAGTATGGTCCCCATGTTGTAAAATATAATTACACTTATGATAATGAAAAAAATCAAGGAAGATACAAAACAAGTCATTAGCAGTGGTTATATATACTCTGAGACCATGAGCTATTTTGATTTTTGAGAGGCAAGTGTGCTCTTTGGTGTTTTCAAATTTTTCCTACCAAAAACTGTATTATTTCACTATTAATTTTTTTTAAGTTCTAAGAAGGTAGGCACTTATTTATTTTAGGTGTTATGCAGTCCATAGTGAAAATCTGAGATGAATGACAGAATGAAAATAATATGGTTGCAGACAAATCTGATCAATATGTGTAAGACGTTTTTGAATAGACATAGCCTATTTTAGGAGTGATAAATTGTAGCAACAATTTTTTGCAAAATGATAGATGTTTGAAATAGGGTGGTAGTGGCAAGAATTCAAGGAAGGGATAGATGTGAAACATTATGAAGGATGAAAAGGCAGTATGTGGTGAAATGGCTCTGAGACGTGAGAGAGAGAGATTCTTAAGGACAAGGGCAATATTTTAACCTACTTAGGAGAATAAAGCCAAGAAAAGATACAGACAGCTTGTTTGGGCGCTGGGATAAAAGGTTTCAATTCAGGCTTTTTGTGTTTTTTTCATTTTTATTTTTTAACTTTTTATCAGGAAGTAAGAAAAGTTACAAGAATAAAAACAGTACACATAACAGTCATATACCTTTACCCATATTCACCTATTGCTAATATTTTAACACATTTGCCTTATAATTTATACTATCTATATATGCATACATATGTATGATATTTTTCTGAGACATTTAAGGCTAAATTACATTCATCATGATTCTTTACCCCTAAACACTTCGATGTGGTATTTCCAAAAAAGGGGATATTCTGTTATATAACCTTAGTAGAGTTATAAACTTTAGTAAATTTGGTTAAATACTTCTGTCTAATCTACCATTTATATCCTAATTTCATCAGTTGGCTCAAAGATACAATAGTGTGGTTTATAGCACTTTTCCCTCCAGCGCAGGATCCAGCCTAGGCTTAGGTATTGCCATTAGTTGTCATATTTAGTTGTCATGTCCCTTTAGTCTCCTTTAATCTGGAACATGTCTACAGCCTTTCTTTATCTTTTATGACATTGACATTTTTGAAGAATGTAAGCCCCCCCTTTGCTTTTTAAAAATTTGTCTGTTGTTTCTTAATGATTAGAATCAGGTTATGCCTTGTCATCCAGGGGATGTTTTGTGCTCAAGTTATCATATCTGCAGGCACATAGTGTCCCACTGGTGATGTAAATTTTGATCACCAGGTCAAGGCAGTATCTAATTTTTCCTTTGCATAGTTACTGTTTTTCCTTTGCAAGCACTGAGTAATCAGTGGGAAACAAATAGCTTGCTCTTAATCACTTCCCCTAGATTTATTATCTATTGATGATTCTTGTGCAGCCCAAACGTTATAAGATGACTGAAAAATCATGATTTTCCAACTCTGACATTCCTTCCACATTTGCCTATCAACAGTAGACATTTTCTAATAAGCATGAGCTTTTTCTTTTCTCCATCTATACATGTATCTCTTACCAGTTTGTACTGATGATGGAATCCACTGTTCTTTTCAGTGGTTGATACTGTACCAAATCATTTTGGTACTTGAACTGTCTTAGATTTAGCCAATATGATCTTGTGTCATATCTCCATCATCTTTGACCCACTTCCTTGATTTTTGGCATAAGTTATCCTAGGCATATCTTGTACGTATCCTGCCCAAGCTCTCAAATTACCCATTTTCCCAAGAAATCCCAGTTCTTTTTTAGTGGAAATAGTATTAAAGACCACGTTCTGGGCATAGGTGTGCTCATTACTATTGAGGTATCTTGGCTCTTGGCTCTTTCATTCAACTGAACTGGGAGAGAATACACACACACACACACACACACACACACACACATACACACACACACATACATATAGACATATACATATTTTAGAAATCATGAATGCATTCATCCAATTTTAATTCATTCCCACAGGTTTCTTACTTGCTCAATTCAGTTTTATATGGCTTCTGATTTTGAAACAATACGGCAAAATGGTAGAGATGTTCAGCATGCAGTGAGGGAAGATAGAAAACTGAAATTCACATGACAAGGTGAAGTGTAGTGATTAAGATTAGGAAGTCATCCACACAGAGTTAGGAGTAAATACATCTAGAGTTTGCCAAATCCAAAGGCAAGACTGTAAGAAAAAGACACAAAAAGAGAAAAGAGCAAATGATGGCTCTGCATTTTTTGATACATTAAAAAGTTATGGTAGGAGAAGAAGGTGATAAATTAAGAATAGCCTGGGGAAAGAGATGTAGAGAATGAAGTCAAAGAAGGAGGGGAGCCAAACTAGGTAGAGTCATGGTGGTCAGGATTAGAAAAAATTCCAGCAGTCCACTACTGCAGAGTGGTCAAGGAAGATTGAAGACTGAGACTGGGCCTTTGGATTTGATATTTGATATTTAAAGGTTTTTAAATCTGGATTTAAGAACTCATTTGGGTTTGTTGTTTTTGTTTTTTATTTATTTTAGAATATAACTTTAAAGTAACAGCTCACATTAATTAATGTTTAATGTTTTGGGACATTTACATTTAGCTTTTCTTAACCTTTTAAATGTGTCCACTAAATATTATTTTATTTCTAACCGCGTGCTAAGCAAGTTATACTATGTATATAAAGTGCCCAAGTCTAAGAGGAATGGTAGACAGGCTATTTTTAGGGGAACTTATATTTTTCTTTAAAAGTTCAGCTAGCATTTGGAATCAATATACAGCATAATATTGAAAAGAAAAACAACATATTTCCTCATCCCCCAAGAGGTTTCTTAAAATAGCATGTAATCTTACCTACAGTGGGAAAAGCCTCAAATTTTATAAGTTGGGTTGGATCTAATCCAGATTAAAGAACAACAAGGTGTGGTGAAGGTTATGGTAATGGTAATTAAGAAATTTGTGTTGTACCTGCTGGGCCTCACTAAAAGCAATGACCTAGCCTGCGGCTACTGGCATCACGACTGCTGAGACATGCTGTCTTTTGGAGAGAAGTCCAAACCAAATCTTTGCCCACTTTGAACGCCAAGATATTCTCATTCCTTTCAGCCACAGAACGGGCTGAGCTTTTCTAATAGGATCATGTCTGTGTGACGTTTTGATGTATCGACCTGTTTTCTATGCAATATATAAACAATAAAGGGTTGAATTTTAGTTGCCTTTCTTTACAAAGTCATGGAGTATTACAAATGTTAGAAGCTAGAGAGGATCTTTGAGATTATCTGCTTTAAGTTCCTTATTTTCTGCAGGAAAACAGCAAGGCTCAGAGAGAGAAAATAATGTGTCCATGGCCCCACAGCTGGAAAATGGTAGAGCCTGA
Organism: Sapajus apella; assembly: GCF_009761245.1. Lineage (NCBI taxonomy): Eukaryota > Metazoa > Chordata > Mammalia > Primates > Cebidae > Sapajus > Sapajus apella. The sequence goes on along the minus strand of NW_022436999.1, from coordinate 4,875,152 downwards.
ACTCAGGTTAACTGATCCTCCACACAGGTCTGTAGCTGCACCATTCATTATGGCATTTCTGTTCAACAGTAAAACTCTTTGGGGTTATATATTATACCCTACTGGATGTCATGTCTGTGGGATGACGAGCTGCATTATAATATAGTTGCACTGTGCTCAGCAGCAGTTTAGTAGCCAGCACCCACAGGCAACCTGTATGGACAATCTGAAAGTAAAATCCTTACTGAACTGAATGGAATCTGTGGGGATCTTTGATAGGCTTCCCTTGAGGTGAAATCTTGTTTGGTTTAGTAGTTTAAGATGTAGCACTTTGCAGAAGTGCTTTCTTCTTTCATGATAGATGGCCCAATTTGGGGATCAGGAAGATTTTGTCATCGTTCACATTGCAAGCTTTAAAGACATGCAATTCAAAATGGTATCTGTATTTTTTCTTTTCTTCCAATAGAGAACAATTCTATTGTAGCACTCAAGTATCTAATACTTTGGGACGTGTCAAACCTGTTTCCATTTCATCTGATTTCATTCAGCAATTATTTAGAAAACTGTCTGTGAGGTAGGCACCGTGCTAGGTAGTATGAGGCTGACAAAGTTTCTAAGTTAAGGCAGTGACAGAGGGTACAGCAGCCATTGCTGATGGTCCCTGCTACAGCCTTGTTGGGTGACACCTCTGGCTTCCAGGGCCTCGTATTTTCACAGCTTCACTAATAACTCTGTAAGAGGAGTTGTTCCTCCCACTAAGATTCCCTTCTAGAAGATGAGTTCTTCCATGCTCGGCCTCACTAAAAGCATTTAAAAATTGTCTTTTGGCCGGGCGCGGTGGCTCAAGCCTGTAATCCCAGCACTTTGGGAGGCCGAGGCGGGTGGATCACAAGGTCAAGAGATCAAGACCATCCTGGTCAACATGGTGAAACCCCGTCTCTACTAAAACTACAAAAAATTAGCTGGGCATGGTGGCACGTGCCTGTAATCCCAGCTACTCAGGAGGCTGAGGCAGGAGAATTGCCTGAACCCAGGAGGCAGAGGTGGCGGTGAGCCGAGATCGCGCCATTGCACTCCAGCCTGGGTAACAAGAGCAACTCCCCTTCTCAAAAAAAAAAAAAAAAAAAAAAAATTGTCTTTGTTGCCTTGTTCACTTTATTATTTTTTTTTCTCCAACATTTGAAAGAGCTGAAGTGAGGGTGAGGAGAAAGGAGAATATTTAGATCTGAAAAATGCACTGGTCCACTTTAAGTCTACTTTTGGGAAGGTGATTTTAAGATACTCTGTACCCGCTTAGGGATCTCCTGCCCTTTGGATATACATGCCTTAAGTACCATCTTGCTGGAATAGAAGGTACTGTGTTTAGGCATCAAAGAAAGGAATTACACTGAGGAATTTTAGTAATAATTATTTTATTGTAACCTTGATTTTCTTCCTCCTGCTAATCTTTTTAAGTGGTATTAAAGGAAGCTTCTTGCCAGGCAGAAATATTCCTCCATGAGCACACAATCTTTTTCATTATTTGGCACTGGAATTTCATCAGACTGTATTAATCCAAGTGAAACCACTTTAGAAATACCTTTTTTTTTTTTTTTTTTTGAAATGGGTTCTCACTCTGTCGCCCAGGCTGGAGTGCAGTGGGGTGATCTTGGCTCACTGCAACCTCTGTCTCCCGGGTTCAAGTGATTCTCCTGCCTCAGCCTCCTGAGTAGCTGGGACCACAGGCATATGCTACCATGCCTGGCTAAATTTTGTATTTTTAGTAGAGATGGGGCTTCACCATGTTGGCCAGGCTGGTCTCAAACTCCTGAACTGAGGTGATCCACCTGCCTTGGCCTCCCAGAGTGCTGGGATTACAGGCGTGAGCCACAGCACCTAGCCAGGAATATCTTTAGAATAGTGCTATAGTCAGGAATGTTGAGACCAGGTAACAAGGGATTTATTCAATGGGACCGCAATTTTTATATACCATGCTTGAAGCAAAAAAGGTGATTAGTATTTATGTTGCAGTACTCAAATACTCTGGAGCCAAATAGATAGGACTACCTTAAACATGTTCTTGTACATGTGGATTTGATCTTAAAGATGTTAGGGAAGATAACATACCATTCTATGTATATACATGACAAAGGCCGGGCGGGCAGGCATGGTGGCTCACTCCTGTAATCCCAGCACTTTGGGAGGCCAAGGAGGGCAGATCACCTTAGGTCGGGAGTTTGAGACCAGCCTGACCAACATGGAGAAAGCCTGTCTCTACGAAAAATACAAAATTAGCCGGGTGTGTGCATGCCCGTAATTCCAGCTACATGGAAGGCTGAGGCAGGAGAATTGCTTGAACCCGAGAGGCAGAGCTTCCCATGAGCTGAGACCGTGTCATTGCACTCCAGCCTGGGCAACAAGAGCAAAATTCGGTCTTTAAATAAATAAATACATGAACAGGCCTTAGGCTACTTAAGGGTAATGGAATGACCATTGTGTGTGTCTTGGTGGCCTTCAGTGAAGTCTGGGTGAGCTATAGTAGTAACTGCGTCTGCTGTAGTATCATGAAAAAAACACTGAGCTTAAAACAGTTTCCTTATCCATAACAAAATGGACAACAATCTCGCAGAGTTTGTGTGAGAATTAAAGGAGAAAATACTTGGGAAAGTGCTTTGAAGTCTCCATAGCACTCTGTAAAAGCAAGGAAATGCACTTGTGATCAATATCATGATAGCATGGAGTGAGTTACTCCCTAGTCATTCATGATAAGGTTGCCCACAAAGAGCAAGTAGGTCACTTCACCAAACAGAATTCTGTACTGTATATATTACAGAAACTCCCAGGTTGAGTCATCAAGTAAAATGAAAAGCAGTGTGTTCAATTTAAAATGTTCATTTCATTTTCACATTCCATTCTTTACTAACAGAATGGTTTCACTTCATTTCCAGTCACTTTCATTTTCAAGTTCTCAAGCTTCACTTAGTGTCAGTTGTGTTCCCATACTTAAACATGTGCTTTGTCTTCCTTGATCCTCTCTCTGAGGATGTTTCTCTGACTGATGTGCTGTGGTCAGAACGAGAGCATTTCCACATGGTGCATTTCCTAGGTAGGCATGTCTAAAATCAGGAAGTGGCCTATCTCAGAACATTCCTTGTGACCCTTTATCCTCCCCACCCAATGCCTAGTGACTGATTTATTTGAGTAAGGCTACTTCCACTTTTAGTTCAAGGGCCTTGCTCCCTGTGTGTAAGAATCCCTCTAATGACATTGCTTTCCCTCCACCCACTTTCCCCATTGAAACCAATGTTTAGAAATGATAGAAGAATGAAAAGAACATCTCAGGTCCTGTTTTTGTACCACCTTTGCTATTGTAGTACCTCTTTTGTATTGCCAACTGAATTTGGTACACGTGACTTTAAGGGGGAAAAAATAAATAACATAAAGTAGGAGAGCTCCTAGCTGTCTTAAATGAATTAAAAGCCTTAGGCCAGAGTTAATTATATTGTAGATTGTAGACTAAATATGGGGAGGGGGGAGGTTACTCAACAACTGGGTTGGGAAATAAATTAATATATAAAACCATCAGAGAATATATCAGAGCAGAGTTGTGGAAAGTCACCTAAGGAAAGTCATTGTCTCTAGGCCAAAGACTGGCCTGGACATAAGTAATACACCAATGTGTCAGAAAGAGGGTTGGTCAACATCAGAAGCACTCAGAGATAAACACTGGTTGTGCCCTCTGCCCACAATAACTGTCCATAGAAATGCGAATGCTGGTAGTCTTCAAAGTTTCAGCGTCACTGGCAAAAATCCTTTGTTGGAAGTTCAATTTAACATTCAAGTTCTGTAGCAAATTCCTCCTATTCTGATGTCTTGTGTTTACAGTTTGCCTCTGTAAGTAGAACTCTCCAAAGGGAAAAATGCTCTGGTCAGACTGTTATGAGTATCTGGTTTGTGTGACAGATACATAACTTTTGTAAATCAACACATTGGCATTCTCGTTGGCTCCACCAATTTATTGTGAACTTTGTCTGGGGGGCATCATACCTAAGTCTGTTCAGCTCTGGGATACTGATAAGGTCAAGTTTCTGTGCCTACAAGGCTGGTTCTGGACCCAAGCTGTACAGTTCATATAGCCAAATAGTGCCATTTAGTAAAAAAGGGAGATAATATGGCATTTGGTTGGAAGTTTGGACTCTAGAAACTGATTGAACTAGACTTGAATACTAGATCAGCTACTTACATACTGTGTGACACCTAAGCCTACTTTCCTCTCTAAAAAGGATATTATCATAACACTGACCTCAAAGGGTTGTTTTGATAATTAAATTAAATAATCCATGTAAAATACTTGGCTCAGAGCCTTACATAGAGCTGTTAGCAGCAGCAGCAGCAGCAGCAGCACCAGTGGCAAGGTAAATACCACCCTGTGTGTCCTTTGGGTGGTCAGCAAATTTGGACTGGTTTAGAAGTCTGAACAGTCGCCGGGCGCGGTGGCTCAAGCCTGTAATCCCAGCACTTTGGGAGGCCGAGGCGGGTGGATCACGAGGTCAAGAGATCGAGACCATCCTGGTCAACATGGTGAAACCCCGTCTCTACTAAAAATACAAAAAATCAGCTGGGCATGGTGGCGTGTGCCTGTAATCCCAGCTACTCAGGAGGCTGAGGCAGGAGAATTGCCTGAACCCAGGAGGCGGAAGTTGCGGTGAGCCGAGATCGCGCCATTGCACTCCAGCCTGGAACACGAGCGAAACTCCGTCTCAAAAAAAAAAAAAAAAAGGAGTCTGAACAGTCTGACCAATTTGAACTGGTTTAGAACTCTCCTAACTCACTACTGGGCCCTTTCCATTGGACCCAGAGCATTGGGTAGTGACAGAATTTGCCAGTGTAGTCACATCATTTATGAGAAATGATAGCAATGGTTTGGTGCCATAGTAATGGAAAATGGCACTGGTCACTGTCCTAATTTTGAAAAAAATTGAGTGAAGAAGACATGTTCTAGAATGTGCACGATGTTGATCTTCAGCAGAATTTTAGAGTGGATTACTAAATGATTGCTTGTGAGAAAAACATGATTATCAGGAGGCAATATGAGCTCACTGAAAACAAAACTTTCCTATTTCTAGCATCCTTAAAGTCTTTCACATTTCATCTTATTGGTTATGGGAATGTCAAGGGGTAGATTTTTATTTCTGGGAGGAGTTTGGCTAAGATTTTTATGATACTCTTCTTGTCCTGTTGAAGCTGAGTAGATTCATAGCTGGTTGCACAAATGTCCACTGGCAGTTTTTAGCTGATGGATGTAGTCCTTCTGAAGAGGGATCCTCAGGGTAAGCCTCAGGAACCTGTCTACTGATGCTATTCTGTCCAAGTTTCTCATTAAAAATTTCTGACGAAAGCACAAATAATGTGCTTTTGCAGTAAGTGAGATAGGATTTTTTAAATATCTGTGTAGGTTGATGGGTGGATTTGCTAATAACAACCATATGTAGCATTTATTGAGTACTTACTGTGTGCTAGGCAAATTATCTCATTTAATCCTCACAATGACCCTTTGAGGTGTATGCTAATAATATTCCATTCTATAGGTAGAAGTAGAGGCACAGAAATGTTAAGTCATTTACTCGAGTCCCACAGCCAATAAGAGGCACAGATGGCACAGGAACCATTTGTCTATCACCAAAGCCCATACTCTTAACCACTGTATTATGCTACTAGAACCAGTGAGTCAGAATTTTACATGGATTAATGTAAAGTCCTAAGCTAAGGTTAGCAAAGTAGTATATTAAGTCTTGAAGGAGGGAGCTTGGGTTGATTGCAAGTAACAAGGAAAAGATTTAGGGATATTAGTTGATGGGAAACTCAGTGTGATTCAATACTAACATACCTACTTTTAAAAAAGAACAACTATATGAGGATGCATTATTAGAATATAGCATCATGGATCATGGGTGGCAATAGTTCTTCTCTAAGAGTCCATGTCCAGAGTACTAAGTCAGGTGAGTCATTAAGGAGGTCTTGACCATTATAATCAGGAGAATAAGAGATCTAGATTTACATCCTAAGAGGAAAAATGGTGAACTAATGTCAGCCTGGAAAAGAGAAAAACCAAAGAGGAATATGAAGACAACCTCGAAATATTAACAACCTAGTTATATGATGAGAGAGAGTAGATGCCATTGGTGTCTAAGAGAGACAAAAATCACTTCTCATTCCCTGTTGAGAAAGGGACTGTGGCATCAGATTGATGGAGAACAAAATGTCAGCTTTATTCCAGTAAAACCAGATTAGAAAACGTGGCCTGATCTGTAGTTACAATCAGTCTTTTTATACCCCTCCCCAGTTAAACACACTTTGAGTCAGGCAAAGCCCTGGGCAACTGTTCTTTGCAGAGGCAGGGCAGTTCTTGTGTGAAGGAGAAGGAGAAGGTGTGCATCCTGAAGACAGGGGTACACCTGACTTCTCAACTCTGAATAAGACAGGATGGAACCTAGCTCATATCTGCACAAAAATTCTTCTTGGAATCCTTGAAGAGGGCTGCAAAAAAAAAAAAGGTCAAAATGCTACTCTAGCAGGAAGCCACTCATGAAAACCTTAGGCAGGGGAATTGTGTTACCCCTGGTTCTTATCAACCTTAACTTTAGTGGGGCAACCAAGCCAATGGGGCACTCTTATTCCTGAAATGTTTGGCCTCTGTACAGAATGCTGTGAAAAAGAGTCTTCTAAAATTGGGAGGTTGGGGGAGGGATGTCTAGATTACTTCTTCGGCCCCCCCCACTCTCTAAGATTCTTTTGAAATCAGTTAAGACATGCATTAGAAAATAACGGAAACTCCAAGTAAAGCACGTCAGTAGTTTAAAGGCTTAATTTGTTGGAGCAGTGAGAGACTATCAGTGTTCTAAGTGCTATGGCTTATCATGTTCTAGAGGTGGCTTTGTTCCAACTGTTTGTTCACCAGTGTTTTGAGTTAAAGGGAATTACAACCTACAAATTTATGCACATGGCACTTCACAGAATAGAAGAGCCCAACTTCTGGCCTCTTATATCCACATGCAACAAATATGGCTGTGTCCTTCCCCCAGGACTCAATTTGTAAGCCTCTTTATTGCGTTGTGCTGTAGTAAAAAATTCCCAGTTTTGTGGGCAGTCTGTGAAACCAGCCTTCCTTTATTTCAACTTTTTGTTTTGCCTTTATACTGTGAATTAAATGAATCCTTGGGGGTTCGAATTATATTATGGAAAAAAGAACTTGATGTTCTGAGAAGCTGAAGAACAATTTGTTTTCCTCGGCTAGGTATTTAGGACTTAAAGGATTTCATTATCATTTTCAAAAAACTTGAAGAAGATTAATTATCCCCATTGTCTCAAATAGCAAAAATAGTCTATTCAATTCTCGCCTGAGTTATCATCACAATAACCCTATATTCTTAATATGGCCGTTTGTATTTTTTGAAGCTTCTCAATAGGGAATGAGAAGAAAGTAATTTTTGACCCTCTTAGACACCAGTGGTGTCTACTCTCTCTCATCATATAACTCTGTTAATATTTAAAGGTTGTCTTTATCTTCCTTATTGGTTTTTCCCTTTTGTTTTTTACACACCATAATCATCACAAATAATCCTGTTTGGGAGGCAAGACAAATATTATTGTACCCATTTCAGAAACAAGGAGAATAGAACTCAGAGTGATGGTGGGAACAATTAACAGATGTTCTCTGAGCACCAATCTGTTCCAACTACCTGCAATAGTACGTTTAATCCTTATAATAGTTCTAGGAGTTAGGTGCTATTATCCCCATTTTGAGATGGGGAAGCTGTGGCTCAAAGTGTTATTTGCCCAAGGTCACACAGTAATAACTAGAAGAACCGAAATTAGACCTGAGCTTTCTGTTTCTGAAATCCATGCTCTTAATCTCTAGGTTATTACCACTGGAGAGGTTATGAACCTGCCCAAAGCCACTGGCTGCCCAGGAGCTGAGGCGGGGCAAGAACCTATGTCTTCAGACTGCTTAAGCACATCTTCTAGATCCTGTAGCTGCTTCACTGGTTTGCATTAACTTTGGGGTTTTTCAATACAAAAAGAGGAAACAAATGAAAGCTAAGCCAAATTTTGCCTTTATAACATAGAGGAACTTACTCAGTACCAAGGATAATCTGAGCTCTTATGGGATTTTGTTAAGTGCCCAATGTTCTTTCATATTCTGTTTATTCTTTACCATCAGTAAATGCAGGTGGTTCTTGTCCGATAGTGATTCACATGTGGGCTTATGCCAGGTACACCTATTTTACTACTTTTGGCATTTATAAGGGCAATATGTTTCTCAACTAATTTGGAGAAAATAAGTTCTCCTATTAACTGTAGCAGAAAAACAAATGGGAAAGTCAGTGAGGTTCAATGGAAGGAGCTCAGACCAATCTTCGGCATCAGCCCAAGCAGAGTTAGAAACCCCAGCTCAGTCTCTTCCTAAAAAAGGGACTTTAAATAAGTTACTGAATCTCTCTAAAAACCTATTTCTGTATTTTAAACTAGAGATAACACTTGACTCATGGGTTTATTAGAGCGAACAAATGAAAAAGGTCGTTAAGTGTTTATTGGCAATGAACTGTATGGTAGATGCTGTGCTTGTGTTTGCTTCACTTAATCCTCATGACAGCCCTAGGAGATAGGTATTATTATCACCTCTTTACAGATAAGGAAATTGAATCTTAAGGACATGCGATAACTTTCCTAAAGTGAACTCTACCTTGATGTGTTGGAAAAGTTTAAGAGGATAACAAATCAAATATGTCATTTCAGTTTCTTCAAAGCCATGAAATATTCTTAAGTTTCCCCGAAAGAGTTCTCAAATAAGGCTGTCAAGGTCTTCTTAAAGAATCCCATTTAAGTTCTGTTATCCCAGTGGTTCCTTTATCTTTCTATTTCATGCTATAAAATTAAGTGTAGAATTACAAAGAAGTATTTCAAAGTGTATATAATATTCCTCTGTTTTGTGGATTTACATATCATCTCTTCCATCAGCAGAGATTAAGAGGGGTGTAAATACTTGGATAAGGCACCATATCCTTGGACTTCCTCACCTCCATCAACAGGGGTCAAGAGGAGCCTGGACAATAATCCCTCTCTGACCCATTTCTCAGCGTAATCACCACTATTTGCCTCAAACAATCTCATCTCATGAGGCCTTCGATCAGTGTTTAGATTAGCCACCCTAAGAAGCCTGACTTGTAGGAAAGCTTTTACCTCCCAAAGCCTAATTCTTCTATTCCGTTTCTCCCCAAGTCCTGTGTCCCCTGAGATTCAGAGTCTGCCATTGGCAAAACCTCCTATGTCTTAACCCCTTCTCAGAACAGTCCTTTCACCTTCCCACTCTAGACTAAACAGTGGCTGTCACCTAAGCATGCATCCTCCCCTGCTGACTTCCTAAGTGGTGGCAATGTTATCCTCCCCAGTCTCCTATGACAAGGCCTTGGAGGTGGGCTAAGCGTCCTCTTTGTTGTTCCCCACTGCCGCTTTCAGACCATTCTTCATCTCCCCGTCTCTAAATCCAACTGCACCCCCCCCCCATTTTAAATCTCATGTTATCAGTTATGTATAGACCTCTATGAGCTTCATCCCACACAGTGTAAAGGTATATCCTTCTGGCCAATCAATACGGAGTTTATGGTTCTTTTGTAAAGAAAGTGGATAATGGCCTCTTGATCAAGAACATAATTGCTGTTTTCATTAGTCAATACTATATGATGAGTGTGTGCAGTCCTTGGGAAGTGGGATCAGCCCCATCAGGCTGACTGAGAGTTGAGGTCTTCACCCACTCAGAGTCAAGAACTGTGGCATAGGGGGAAGCACTGTGTGAAGCATCCTACAGGGGTCTGTTCTGAACACTGAAAATGTACAGTCTCTGCCCTAAAGTGGCATTCTCAAGATTTTTTTCTTGATGGGACCTGTGTGGCTATGGGCCAAATTAAATTTAATATAACCCTGACTTTCATAGTCTTTGTAGAGGAATGAAACCAGAATAATTTGGAGCAGAGAATTGGGTACTCATGTAGAATATTTTCCTAAAACAGAGAAAGTCATGGAAGACTCAGGGTCTAGAGTATGAAGTCTTTGTTACTTAACTTTGAAAGGACAACTTTAGCAAAGGCTTCTTGTTTAAGATTAGTTTCTAATAAGTAAGAGGGCCTCGTTGGATTTCTTCATAATTCTCAGTAGTTACAGAGGTCAGAATTATTCCTTATCTTTAAGTAACAGGTCTTTAGATTATAGACCTAGTGGGGATATAACTTTAATGTTATACAGTTAAATCAACTTCACACTATTTACAAGACATGTCATACAACACTGAAAACAAGAAATTAGAGTATGTGGAAACTATGCTACTAAAATTAAGCAGCATAAGGAAAATTAATGTAAGCCTATAAGTCACAGCTTGACTTCTGTTTCAGCAGCTGACCCAGAGGCAATGAAGCCAAAAACAATTTTAAGACCTGTTATGTTCTGACTTGTAAAGATTATTTGATGTTAACCTCCTACTCCTATCCCCCTTCCAAGTGAGTACCAGGGGTTAGGAAAAAGAGGTAATATTTTGCCTGGCTCATTTCTGGTCTAACTTTAATTCTGGCTTCAGCAGTGTGAGATGCCTACTTTTTGTTAAGTATCATTGGCAGTTGGCACTACATTTCATTAACGGTTTATGTGGCTGTCAGTAACATTTTTGATACTCTGAGGATGGGCACTAGAGAAACATGTGCTTGTTGAAAAGCCTGCTAATGTCTATGTGATGACTTAATTTTGCTATTACCTGAATGTGAGTGCTATTGATGTGGCATTAACATTGATTTTATATTTATTTAATCAAAAGACAGAAACTTCAAATGCATAATTATGATAGCAATATCTGTGTCTTTCTTTAGAGATGAAAAACATCTAGTTAAAAACTGTGAAGAACTGCCCTGATTATATCAGAAAACTCACACATCTCTGTGGAAAAAATAGGCAATTAAGCTAATTTTACAACATAATTTAAAAGGCTGAATTTGTGAAATTTTCAGTATGAATAGAAGGTATGATGTGTTAGACAGTGGGAAGTGTATATCTGTATTATCAAGGCACAATATTGCAACCTGACACTATTAGATATAATAGATTATGCAGCCAAAAATGTTGTCATGGACAGTGATAGGGGAGCAGGAATGGTTTGGTAAAGTACCAAGTCTGGTGACAACAGGGCAATGGGAAAATTTCTTCAATCTGATGGACTGGGTAGATGGATACAAGTCTGACAGCAGAGATACATTCAGATTTAGGGAAAACCTGAAAAATACTGAAAAGATTAATAAAGAGAAAGGGAACTTCGAACTAACTAAAACTCCCAGCAGAGGAGTGTGGCTGACAGAGCGCCATGATCTTGTGTATCAAAGCTTCTCAATTCCTTTGGAGCAGGAAAATTTGTAATTTTTTTCTCCCATGAGGACCCTCTATGAAGGAAACCACTAGGAAACTGTAATTATTTTAAAGAGGTTTACTTTAACATTAATCTGATAGACTTCATCTATTCCATAGTATTTCTTTTCTTTTATCCCATTCAATTGCATCCTCTCTATAGGAGTAATGCACTCTTCAAAGTGCCACCTTCTGGCCAGTGGCCAACCAACACAAAACCAGTGCATTAAACAAAAGCATAACCAAGGATCCTGAGAGTCCATTTAGCTCCCCTGCTACCTCCACCAGACGAGGTACTGGTATCCTTGGCTGCAAGGTAGATAGAAGATAGATCACATCACAGGACCCTGCAGACACTCCCCAGTACCAGCTCAGAACCGGGGAGCTCCACTAGATGGCTAGGCCCAGAAGAGCCAAAACAATCACTAGAGTTCGGCTCTCAGGAAGCCCCATTCGTAGGGGAACACCACATCAAGGGAGCACTCTGTGTGACCAAAGAATCTGCACAGCAGCCCTTGAATCCCAGATCTTACCTCTGACACAGCCTACCCAAATGAGAAGGAATTAGAAAAACAATTCTGGTACACATGACAAATATGACAAAACAAGGTTCTTCAGCACCCCCAGGAGATCATACCAGCTCACCAGCAATTGATGCAAACCAAGATGAAATCTCTGAATTGCCATAATAATAATAATAATAATAATAATTCAAAAAGGGAATTACTAAGTTAATCAAGGAGGCACCAGAGAGAGGTAAAGTCCAACTTAAAGAAATCAAAAGCAGCCGAGTGCGGTGGCTCACGCCTGTAATCCCAACACTTTGGGAGGCCGAGATGGGTGGATCATAAGGCCAAGAGATTGAGCCCATCCTGGCCAACGTGGTGAAACCCCGTCTCTACTAAAAATATAAAAATTAGCCAGGCGTTTGGCACGCGCCTGTAGTTCCAGCAACTTGGGAGGCTGAGGCAGAAGAATCGCTTGAACCCGGGAGGTGGAGGTTGCAGTGAGCCAAGACTGCGCCACTGTGCTCCAGCCTGGCAACAGAGCAAGACCCTGTCTCCAAAAAAAAAAAAAAAAAGGAAGAAGAAATCAAAAGCATGATACAGGATTTGAAAGTAGAATTCTTCAGTGAATTAGATAGCATAAATTTTAAAAAACACAACATCTGGAAATCAAGGACACACTTAGAGAAATGCAAAATGCACTGGAAAGTCTCAGCAGTAGAATCAAAGAAGCAGAAAAAAGATTCTAGAAGATAACATCGGAAAAACCCTTCTAGATATTGACTTAGGCAAAGACTTCAAGACCGAGAACCCAAAAGGAAATACAACAAAAACAAAGATAAATAGATGGCTTCTGCACAGCAAAAGAAATAATCAGCAGAGTAACAACCCACAGAGTGGAAGAAAATCTTTTCTATCTGTACATCTGAACAGTGGAGTAATATCTGGAATCTAAAAGAACTCAAACAAATCATCAAGGAAAAACAAACAGTCCCATCAAAAAGTGGGCTAAGGTCATGAATAGACAATTCTGAAAGGAAGATCTACAAATGGCCAACAAGCATATGGGAAAATGCTCCACATCACTAATTATCAGGGAAACGCAAATCAAAACCACAATGCAATGCCACCTCACTTCTGCAAGAATGACCATCATCAAAGAATCAAAAAATAATACCTGTTGGCATGGATGTGGTGAAAAGGGAACACTTTTACACTGCTGGTGGGAATGTAAAATAGTACAACCACTATGGAAAACAACGTGGAGATTCCTTAAAGAGCTAAAAGTAGATCTACCATTTGATCCAGCAATCCCACTACTAGGTATCTAATATGTGGTATGTATGTAGATATACACCATGGAGTACTACTCAGCCATAAAAAGGAATGAAATAATGGTATTCACAGCAACCTTGATCAAATTGAAGATTATTATTTTAAGTGACAAACTTAGGAATGGAAAACCAAACAGTGAATGTTCTCACTCATATATGGGAGCTAAGATACGAGGACACAAAGCCATAAGAATGATACTTGGGACTTTGGGGACTCGTAGGAAAGGGCTGGGGGTGGCAAGGGGTAGAAGAGTTCACATTAGGCCGGGTGCAGTGGCTCACGCCTGTAATCCCAGCACTTTGGGAGGCTGAGGTGGGCCGATCATGAGGTCAAGAGATTGAGACCATCCTGGCCAACATGGTGAAAGCCTGTCTCTACTAAAAATACAAAAATTAGCTGGGTGTGGTGGTGCACGCCTGTAGTCCCAGCTACTCAGGAGGCTGAGCAGGAAAATCGCTTAAAAAACCAGGAGGTAGAGCTTGCAGTGAGCCAAGATTGCGCCATGGCACTCCAGCTTGGCAACAGAATGAGACTTTTTCTCAATAAAAAAATTCACATTAGGTACAGTGTACACTGCTTTGGTGATGGGCACACCAAAATTTCAGAAATCACCACAAAAGAACTTATTCATCTAACCAAATACCGCTGTTCCACAAAAACCTATTGAAATAAAAAATTTAAAAAATAAAAATAAATGCTTATTTTTTATTTATTATGAAATAAATAATAAATACCCATAGGAGAATTAATCTTCTTGAGATTGGAACTCCATTTTCTTCACCTCTCTATGCCTGGAAATACCTCACAAAATGACTTAACAGAGTGATTACCCAAGATGTATTTGTTGAATCGTTCTCTCACAGAATTTTAGATAGCATCTATACTTCTTTTCTTACTGTCCATTTTCCCTGGGTGAGCTCTTATTCCTTCCTGTGGAATGCACAATACCCTGACCAGTTGCGGATCTCGGCCTCCAAGCCCAGGCTCTTCTCCTGAGCTGCAGCCCCATGTGTCCCACTTGTCTGCTGGGAATCTCCTACTAGATGTTGTGTGCTAACTCCAACTCAGAATGCCCAAGTCTAAACTGTTAGTATTTCTTTCCAAAATGGACATCTCTTGCACTTCCCCTGCCTTGGCTAATAGGAAAATCATTATCTACACAGTTGCCTAAATGACAGTTTTGAGGCATAAAAACTTTCCCTCTTCCTTTCCTCCCATTTTTAATCAAACGTGCTTACATTCCTCTTTCTCCTTCTGGTTTCAAAACTCCTCCAAGACGGTTTCTGTCTCATTACTTATTAGCCTTGCCTCGGCCAAGGCTTGATTTAGGATATGTATGTTTTTAATAAATGTCTAATGAGTAGGAATTTTTGTAGCTTTAAATTTTCTGTTGAGAAACACACACATAGACATACTCACAAACACATGTGTTTGCCTGGAAGCACATATATATAGATTCGTCCAACTCGTCCAAGGTCACTGAGTCCTGTCCAGACCTTTCACTCTCTCAGTTTATTTGTGAGATTGTTGTATGGCACAAGCCTGCAGTCATATGTAATTGTTAAGGGGATGTGGATTGAGAATTCTGCCATGAAAACTCATTGCTCCTTCTGGCTAGTTAAACCACATATCCCATTCTGCCAAACCCTTCTCAGACATTTCTCAGCTATTTTCTTTCTCCTTTCTTAACAAATCTTTAAAAATATTTTTTAAAAGGAAGGAAAATAAAATCCTACCTTATGAAATTAGCTTGGCCTTGACGAGAATCTTGGCCTTGATGAGTTTAGATTCCCAGTTGACCATTTTCCATTCTGTCACTAAGATGTATTTGGAAAACAATAACAAATAACCCCTGAGACCTGCTATTGTTTCTTTATGGTTTATGTTTCATGCTCTACTGCTTAGCCAGCAGGGAGGGAGGCTTAACTGACAAACCCAATTTCTGTAGCTGTGCTGATATCACCCACAATTCAAAGCCACAGTGAAAAATTACAAATCCATCTCAGCCACATTTTTGTTGTTGTTCTTCTTCTTACTGAGAAACACACATGCACAAAGAAGTTCCACGTTTGCAGAGTGGGACTAAACAATCTTGGTGTAGAATGAAGAAAAAATGGTGAAACTGTGGAGAGTAAAATTATTTAAACTATAAAAAGTAAATGACGGCCAGACATAGTGGCTCACGCCTGTAATCCCTGCACTTTGGGAGGCTGAGGTGGGCTGATCACAAAGTCAGGAGGTTGAGACTAGCCTGTCCAATATGGTGGAACCCCATCTCTACTAAAAATACAAAAATTAGCCAGGTGTGGTGGCAGGCGTAATCCCAGCTAATCGGGAGGCTGAGGCAGGAGAATCGCCTGAACCTGGGAAGTGAAGGTTCCAGTGAGCCAAAATCATGCCATTGCACTCCAGCCTGGGCAACAGAGCAAGACTCCATCTGAAAAAACAGCAAATGACTTTGTTTCCTGAATCTTTATACCACCTCCTTTGATGCAGTCTCTGTCCTGCATGAAGCCTGTTTTGTTATTTGTTTTCTCATCCTGAGATTGTGCTGAAATTGCATTGGATTGCATTGAAATTCTTGAATTTTAAGAACCACTTTGGAAAAATTATCGTACAACAGTACCTCTCTGGAATCCACTTTTATTCTCTCCCAGTCACTTGCTTTACCAATGGTCCATTAGCTGTGTAAGTGATGTAGCTCTGCCTTCTTTTCACTCATGCATTACTTCTGGTTGGCATATCTTCTTTACCTTAAGCAGCAGTCAAAATTTTACTTAGTTTTCAATATTCACCTTAAACATTACCTTCTGTGAAAGGCCTTTCAGGTTCATATTATTAATAATCTATTCATATTTATTAAGTTTTCTAGTATGTATTGTATCCATAGTAGATGTCTGATAAATATTTATTAAATTGATATTAATATATGGCTTAAGAAATTACTAATTTTATAATACAATTTTTTTTTTTTTTTTTGAGACGGAGTTTCGCTCTTGTTACCCAGGCTGGAGTGCAATGGCGCGATCTCGGCTCACCGCAACCTCTGCCTCCTGGGTTCAGGCAATTCTCCTGCCTTAACCTCCCGAGTAGCTGGGATTACAGGCACGCGCCACCATGCCCAGCTAATTTTTTGTATTTTTAGTAGAGACGGGGTTTTACCTTGTTGACCAGGATGGTCTCAATCTCTTGACCTCGTGATCCACCCGCCTTGGCCTCCCACAGTGCTGGGATTACAGGCTTGAGCCACCGCGCCCGGCCATATACAATTATTTTTTAATGCAAACAACAAAAGACATCTTAAAAAGCTAGTTTCTTTTTATGCCTCGACAGCACATATTAGAAAATACAAGAGAAAAAATGTTTGTTAAGAAAAAATTTAGACATACCAGACATAAAAATTTAGACATAAAGTTCAATTTAGAGAACTTTTTCCCTAAAATATTGTAAATTTGGAACAATTTTGCAAAGAAACAGAAAACAATGTAGGGACAATATAGGATAAGTAAATTGTACTTCAGCAACTCATTGCTTCTTAGATACCATTGAATTATTTGCACTAATAGAGGAACACTGTTACACAAATCTATTTATATTTATATTTGATGCACATTTTAGGATTCCTGTTCAGTGTATTTACTTTCTTACTTATGTCTTATCTGGATTCTTATTAAAGTTACTTCTTTGCTATGCTTGGAGGGGAGGTCATTAGAAACATGCTGAGAACTGGGAGGTGTAGGCACTTCAAGTTTAAATTTGCTGTGAAGAAGCTACAAATAATCTACTTTCAGTCTAAATTAAGGTGGCCTATAGTTTTACAAACCAAAGCATGATCGTGGGATGCTAATTTAGGGAACTATTCTGCAGAAACCATGACACAATCAGCTTGCTAGTCAACATTTAGAACCATATTTGGAAATTGTGCTCAGGTCTGCAATTCGTAATTAACGGGTAGGGGTTGAATCCAGAGGTGGCTGAGAGTTCAGCCACAAAGGTGATAAAAAGAGTGGGAAAGAACTATGAGGGAATTTAAAGAAACTGGGATTAGTCAGCTTGGAAAGAAAGGAAGATAAAGAGCAATTTAATAGCAGCCTTTATGTACATAGAGAAGCTTAGCGGAACATAGTGACCAGTGTTTTCCATCTCACCCGAGGACAACACAAGAGGCTTAAACTGCAATATGAAGGATTTGGGATTGGCATAAGGAAGTATCTACTAACAAGCAAAATTGGAGTGAACTACTGAGAAATATGATAGAATTTCCATCTCTGAGGATTGAAAATGTATATTTTCTATTCCCTTTGAGTGTTTTAACATGAATCTTGCTCAAAGACATTGGCCTGGACTTGATGGCTTGCTGGAAATCTATTCATTGTGTGATATCACTATTTTTAGAAGCTTCTTCATAGATAGCAGGGAGGAGCAAGTACACCTATCAAGTCACAGGCAGTGGGATGTGGGGAAAAGGGCTCTAGGCTGAGAGGCAAAGGAACTCAATTGCTGTCTCTGGTGTACTGCAGTTAGTTGAGTGTTCTTGTCGCTTAACTCCTCTCTGCTTCAGTTTTCTAATCTATAAAATGAGAGAGCCAAACTAAATGGCTCAAAATGGAGTTTAAAAGTAAGAAATTATAATATTCAGTAAACATAAGCTAAAAGCCTTTCCTGGGACAGACACAGAGCAAGACTTCTTCACATATTATCTTGTAGAGCATCTCATTTGATACGGTTTGATTCTGTCCCCACCCAAATCTTATCTTGAATTGTAGCTCTCATAATTCCCATGTGTTGTGGGAGGGATCTGGTGGGAGGTAATTGAATCATAGGGGTGGGTCTTTCCCATGCTGTTCTCTTGATAGTGAATAAGTCTCACGAGTTCTGATGGTTTTTGTTGTTGTTGTGTTTTGAGACGGAGTCTCACTCTGTCGCTCAGGCTGGAGTGCAGTGGTGTGACCTTGGCTCACTGCAACCTCTGCCTGCCATGTTCAAATGATTCTCCTGCCTCAGCCTCCTGAGTAGTTGGGACTATAGGCACATACCACCATGCCTGACTAATTTTTGTTTTTTTTTTTGTTTGTTTTTTTTTTTTTGTTTTTTTTTTGAGATGGAGTTTCACTCTTGTTACCCAGGCTGGAGGGCAATGGCGCACTCTCGGCTCACCGCAACCTCCGCCTCCTGGGTTCAGGCAATTCTCCTGCCTCAGCCTCCTGAGTAGCTGGGATTACAGGCACGCGCCACCATGCCCAGCTAATGTTTTTGTATTTTTAGTAGAGACGGGGTTTCACCGTGTTGACCAGGATGGTCTTGATCTCTCGACCTTGTGATCCACCCGCCTCGGCCTCCCAAAGTGCTGGGATTACAGGCTTGAGCCACCGCGCCCGGCCTAATTTTTGTATTTTTAATAGAGACTGAGTTTTACCATGTTAGTCAGGATGGTCTTACCACTGGGTTGGGGGCTAGAGATCATAATGGTTTTCTGGCCTTACTAGTATGATTAGCTTAGTGAAAATATGATTCAGTTAGTGAAAATATTTGTTAGCTTAATGAAATTTTATTAGCTTAATGAAACTTTCATTAGCTTAATGAAAATATTTTCTCTTGCTGGCAAAATAATTCACATTCTGCTTAATAAATGTTGAATCATTATTCTTACTAGATTTATACAACCTATTTCATTATCTTGCCTTTAACACAGTATGAAAATTTGCTGAAGAACTGAGAGATGCCATTTTTAGAAACCAACTTCTTTGATTTTTTTTTAAAAGAACTTAGTGCTATTCATCATTTTGTGTGCATACCTAAAACAGTTCTTGGTATGTAAGACATGCTTTATAAATTTGTGTTGAATGACATGAATGAATGAGAATTCATTACTGGTTAAAAACAGCTTTACTTAAAGCACTTGATATAGTGAAATGGGCCGGGGACACAAGGCAAATTATCTGTACTCTAGATTTAGCCTGGCACTGACCAACTATGTGACTTACGTCAAGTCAAGTCTCTACTTCTTGACTGGCCCTCACATGCAATATATCCTTTGCAAAATGATGGAGTTTAATCTAAATGATTGCTAAGGTTCCTTTCAGGTCTCAGCTTTTGCAGCTTCCTGTAGACTGTGAACATGGGAATAAAGTCTGATTTTCTCATTGACTCATCTGGAACCCAGAAATTGGCAGATTTGGAAAGAAAACCTAATATTCTCTAAAAATGAAGTTCTAATAGATTCTAAAAGAAGGTCCAAAAGGCAGTATTCATGGAACAGCTAATATTATCTTTTGCTGGTGGGCAAAGTTAACATTTTGCCCTGGTCACTATTGGCCTAATTGTATTCTTGGACCACCTATGGAACTCTTGGCAATTAGATTTTCTCATAAAACTCTTTTCTGGAGGGCCCTCTGTGGATAAGATGAGCAGCACATTGCATTTTAGAATAGTATGTGCTAGGAACCAGTGCAAGTGAAAGTGTGACATTATAGAAGATGCCTCTGGCTTACGCATCTTCATTATGACAGGAATTTGCCATTGTCAATGTCTTATATGTTGTAGAATGAGAAAGAAATGACTCTTTAAAGTATACATCTGCAATAAAATCTCGATTGATCTGCTCACACTTTCGGAGTAGGCAGTCTCCAGGGTGCCGGGAGCAACTAGACCCTGGTCTCTAGGCCTAGGCTCAGCTATATTCCCTACAAGGCCCTTGGCGTGTACTGAACAGTGCTACCTGTTCAGTTGGTCAGTCATCCTGTTTCCAGACAAAGGGCATGGCCCTGAAAACTCGACAACAGGGCAAGATCCTGGCTCTAGTTTGGGATTTGTCATGTCTTTTTAGTTAGGCAAGCCTTCAATTTAGGGGATAGGATCAGAGCTGTGTCATAAATCTATTATATTTTTGTACCCTATGTAGCCCTCAAAACTGCCTCAAATCTTTGATTATTTACTGATGCCATCATGGGCTAGGCCACCTTCTTCATCTCATACTAAAATTTTCACTTTAACTAGATTGAAGCAATTCATATCATTTCTAGCATGTCACTGAATTCTATTCCTGCTCTTCAGAATCAGTTGCATTTTTCAGCTAGGTATCCAGCACTGAGAAGGCACAGAGGAGACCAGGCCTGTAGCCAGCTGAGAGGTTACGAAAAGCATCAAATTGTAGGACAATTATATACAGGTGACTTTCTCATTCAGTGTAATGTGGATTATATTAGTTGATGCTTTTTGATTGCAAGCAATATAAATTAATTTGACTAACTGAAAGGAAAAAAGAGTAATTTTTGGATATATATAGAGTATGTTATAGAATTGAAGGAAAAGTAGAACAAACATTTCCAGAATAGGACAGTTTTGGGAATACAGGAAACAGAAACTAATAGTCACATCAAGGCACCACCACGGATGAGTTCACTCCAGACATTTTCTGTTAAACATCTTTATTGTTTGACTAATCATTCAAATTCCCAGCAGAGAATTCAACTGGCTGGTTTGGATTATAAGCCTACCTCTTAGCCAAGGAAGGCCCTGCGCCTTAGATGACAGTCCTACCAGCACTGTCCATAATGAAGGTCGGGGTGGTTACCCAAAGCCAAGCACTTTTGGTGTTACTACCAAAAAAGATCTTCAAAGGCAACAGTTGTCTACTACAAAATCTGTTCTATGGAATCTACAGTGAGGGAATAGATTCAGCCTTACAGCTAAAGAAATGGACTGCTATGCAGAGATTTCTGATTCTTAGCAGTTGCCAAAAGACCCTTATCCAGCTTAGGAGTTCTTAGCTGCGATTTTAGTGTCCTTTTGTTTCCCAAGTACTTTTAAAATGTAAATCAGTAACTAGCAAGAAGTATCTTTGGTCATTATAGTTGCCTGGAGTAGAATACATTTTAAAAATTATTTGATGCGAGAAAAATTACTATCATCATTATCATAACTGGAAGGTCAACATTAGGGCCAGTCAGTGGAGGTAAATTGTCAGAAGGACATCCCGGTTACTTTCTCATTTTTGAGTTGTGTAGATTGATGGGATCTGAGTCTTTGAGGGCTTTGACTAGAGTAACTGACTTCAAACGAATTAGCAAGAGGGATATTTCTGCTTCTATCCACTGAGGGATTTGTAACAAGAAGCCATATTGTTGATAGTATATTATAATAACAAAGGGGATTTTAAAAGGAGGATGACACATTGATTTGGAATGTTTTCTCATCTGTATTTACTTATTCTTAAATATTTTCCTTCATGCTTTCTTTTTCAAGTGGATGACCAGCTGGTTGCCACCTTTTTCTTCTCTCTTTGCCTCTGTTTCTAATTTCTTTCTGATTCTTAACCACTCCACTTTCCTTCCTCCAATCTTGTTTTCTCTCTAAATCTTTCCTCCAACCTTATTGAATCTCTCCCCTTCTCTTTGCTATCTGGTCATTTGAGCTATAATTTCTATTCTTTTTCCTGAAATTCCCTCCTTTTTCCTTTTCTCCTGAACCATCATTCTAGTCCTCCCAAGCTTCTTATCTCTTCACTGTTAATCTCCAATGTGTTTACTGACTTGTGTGCCAAAGGGCGAAATCCCCAGCACCCTCCCAACTTTGCCAGTGCCTTGAAAAGCAGCAGCTGTCATTGCTCAACAAGTCCCTTGTGATCTAGAAATCAGTGGGTAAGAATTCTCACAGTGAAAGTTTACATGTATATGTTTGTATGTATCTATGAGACATACAGCCATGTTTACTGAATGGAGGACTTGGATCTTTTCTGGTAGAGAAGAAAAGCAGAAAGCTTTGCCTAAACCTATTTCTTTATTAAGTCAGTGGAAAAGTCATATAGGGAAAATAAATGATGTTAAAGAGAGAAACAGGTACAGGAGACCAATAAACAGGCATTAGAATATCTTGCCAAACTTATTATTGATGATAGACACAGGAATGTGTTATAAATGCAGTAATGGAACAGAAAGAAGACCCAGGAAAGAAAGAGATGGTAGTAAACGGTAATATAATCCAAGTGATTTGTATGCTCAAGTGAACGAAAGAAGAAAGAGGACAGTGTACACAAAGTAAAAGGGCAAGAAAATGGAAGTAGAGGCATAACTGATAGAGATAAATAGTTGGGAAATATGAGAAGGCTTCCTGGCATCAGTAAAATATTACCTGTTAAACAGCAAACAAAGGACAACAACCGTGGCTGTAGTACTTTTGGAATATATGAGTTAGATAATACAAGAGTAGTTTCTTTAAGCAACTTTGGAAATCAGGTCTCCAGTAAAGGGAATTGGAAGAATTTGAATAGATGAAATAAGGAGCAGTGGCAAGCGATACAAACCTTAAGCAGGAAAAGTGATTTTAAATGGTACTGGCAGGTTAACAACTAGGGGAAAAAAAAAAAAATGGAAGATGGTGCTATATCCCCTGGGTGCTGGGAAACCCACCTGGCCTAAAAAGGAGCAGACCCACCTAACTCTTTGCCAAGCACTGTGCTAGGTGCACTGCATACACTTTTAATTTAAGCCTCGCTATACATAAAAGTGAAGCCAAGGTCTGAGAATTATATCCATTGGGAGGAAAAAACAGGAAAATTTTCTGAGCCAGTTCCAAAGTCATAAGGCTCGGGGGAATGACTTTGATTTTGTCGAGTCAGAGTGAACAGCCAAAGGCAGCAGACATAGGATATTGTCAGAGGTAAATCACCAGCTCAGTCTGGTCTGTCTTATTGCAAGGTCAGAGGACCACAGCAAGCCAGCCAAATGTTTTCAACCATGGAAATCCCCTAACTTTCCAACTGCTAAAGTCCCACAGCTCTGAGCTTTTACTCACAGGATGGCTCCCTTCCAGCTTTCAAATCTCTCCAAGTTGATTAATCATTTTCTTGTTCTGACTCATTCAGGCCTCTAGAAAAATAGCTGTAGGTACTGGAAGGGCTATGTAGATCAAGGAGGTCAGATAAATTGGCTTGATATTGGTCTATAGAAAAATCTAGAAGATATTGCCAAAAGCTTTTAAGCATACCGTCTTCAGATACTGGGATGTGGGCTAGAGCCACAGGCCATTGGCTCATTCATGTGTTTGAAGCAGAATACTTTTGTGTGTGTTAGGAGACTTGGGTATGTTCATTTCTTAATGTAATGTTAGATATTGTAGGCTGTTGTTTAGGTGGTAGAATTTTATTGTGATCACTTATTTTTATATCTATTCAGATGGAGTACAGGCCAGATTATAACCTCCTAACAAGAACAACAGTAAACACACAGATAGTGCTTATTACTAGTTAAGCATGAAGAGGCCACATTGACAGAACTGAAATGTCAGTTCTGGTTGTCTGAGCCAAAGCCATATATGCTGATTACATTATTTTGTTTGGCTAATATACCTTATCATGAAGCTTATTTTAGAGGAAATGTTCATTTTTAGATTTTTTTTAGACTTTTAAGTAAACTAGAAGGTCCATTCTCTTGCTTTTATAATAATTTAGTTTCCTGGTTTATTGATGTAGTTCATGGACATTCATTAAGTACCTGAGTATGCTAGTCACTGGAGATGCAGTTTTAACTAAGGCGTTACCCCAGAACTGAAGTTATGTATTGCATTTTGTGCTTAGTGTTTGGTATAAGTAAAATGAGGAAACACAGAAGTAGCAGCAAATATTTCTGCAAAGGAGAAGAGAAAATATTTGAGTTGAAACTTCAAGAATATATCGACATTTTCCAGATTCAACAAGGGCGGGAGGAGCCCTATCCATACAGGGAACAGCATGTGGAAATACAAAGAGGTGTGAAAGAGCATGGTATATTCATGGCAAAAAAAGACATTTTTTATGAGTTGTAGTAGAAAATGAGCCTAACTAGGTTAAATTGAGTTAAGATTGCGATGGGTCTCATAGCATACAAGGCATTTTTGTGTAAGTAATAGGGCTTATGGAGGTTTTAAGGAAAGAGAGTAACTTCATTTGATTTCTTTTTTCAGGAAGAGAATTCTGATGATAGTGTAGGGTGGAAAAAGGGGTAACAAAGCAATCAGTGGGAAAGATGCTGTGTAGTCTGGAAGTGGTAGCAGTAGGAGAACAGGTGAAGGGACAGATTTGAGATGCATATCACAAGTCAGTTGAGCAGATTACAGTGACTGGTTGGATACAGGGGTGGGTGTTTGAGTGGGACCTCCAGTTAGGAACTCAGATGTTTGGATGTGTCATGCTGCCTTCAACAAGAAATGAGGAGGAAAAGCAGCCTTGGGGGAATGATGAAGTCATTTTATAACGTGTTAAGTTTAAATTAAGGCACTAATGAGCAGCAGAGACATTCAGGTGGAGAAGTCCAATGAATGACAATAGAATGGGTCAAGAAAGAAAGCTGAGAAGTACGTGAATTACAGTTATGCATCACTTAATGATGGGGATGTGTTCTGAGAAATGAGTTATTAAGTGATTTCAATATTATGCAGACGTTATAGAGTGCACTTACACAAACCTAGATGGTATAGCCTGCTATATACCTTGGTTGTATGGTACAGCCTATTGTTCCTAGGGAGCAAACCTATGAAGCATGTTACTGTACTGAATACTATAGCCAATTAGAACATAATGGCAAGTGTTTGTATATCTGAACATAGAAGTTAAACAGTAAAAATATGATATAAGAGATAAAAAATGGCACGCCTATAAAGGATACTTGCCATGAACAGAGCTTGCAGGACTGAAAGTTGCTCTGGGTAAGTCAGTGAGTGCATGGTGAGTAAATTTAAAGGCCTAGGATATTACTGTATACTACTGTAGACTTTATAAATACTGCACTTAGGCTATACTAAGTTTATTTTACAAATTTTCAGTAATAAACTTAATTACTATAACTGTTTTACTTTATAAACTTTGAATTATTTTTAACTTTTTGACTTTTTTGTAATAAAACTTAAATCAAGCACAAGAGAAAATTATATACAATCGAGGTAAATAGGAGATGTCTGAGGCTGTGCTGGCATTGCACAGAATACTGTTTTACAGTAAAATATTTTTAATATGTAAAAAGAGTATACTGTAAAATAATGATAAAAGTATAGCATAGTAAAAACAAACCAGCAACATAGTCATTTATTATCATTACCAAGTATTATGTGCCGTACATTATTGTATATGCTGTGCTTTTATATGACTAACAATACAGTAGGTTTGTTTACACTAGAATCACCACAACCGCATGAGTAATATCTTGCACTATGTTGTCAGGACAGCTGCAGTGTCACTACATGATAGGAATTTTTCAGCTCCATTATATTGTTGACTATGCAGCACATAACTATACTTGAAGCTAAGACAGCCGATTAGATCAATCAAGCAGAAGAGCAGGGGACAAAGGACAGTATAGGGAGTGTATTCTGTTTTGGTTTTATTCCTTTAAGAGATGAGGTCTTACATGCATGTGTGTGTTCATTGTAGCACTATTCACAATAGCAATGACAGTGAATCAACCTAAATGCTCATCAATGGTAGACTGGATAAAGAAAATGTGATACATATACACCGTAGAATACTACACAGCCATATAAAAAGAATGACATCATGTCCTTTGCAGCAACATGGATGAAGCTGGAGGCCATTATCCTAAGTGAACTAACACATGAATAGAAAACCAAACCATGTGTTCTTACTTATAAGTGAGAGCTAAACGTTGAGTACGTATGGACACAAAGAAGGGAATAACGGACACCAGGGCCTACTTGAGGGCGGAGGGAGGGAGGAGGGTGAGTGATAGAAAAACTACCTATTAGATACTATGCTTTTTACCTGGGTGGCAAAATAATCTGTGCACCAAACCCCCATGACAGGCAGTTTACCTATATAACAAACTGGGATATGTACCCCGGAACCTAAAATAAAAGTTTAAAAATTAATTAATTAAATAAGAGATAGGGTTTTGATGTGTTGCCCAGGCTGGAGTGTAGTGGATATTCACAGCTGCGGTTCCACTACTGATCAGCATGGGAGTTTGACCTGCTCTGTTTCCAACTTGGGCCAGTTCAACCCTTCTTGGGCCACCTAGTGGTCCCCTGCTACCGTAAGGTCACCATATTGATGCCAAATTTAGTGAGGAGACCTGATCAGTATTGTGCTCTACAGCCCAGACTCCTGGGCTCAAACCTCCTGCCTCAGCCTCTCTGGGAGCTGGACCTATAGGTGCTAGCACCATGCCTGATGAGTGTGTATTCTGTCCTGATTGTGTATCAGGTAATCTATTCGTGCTATATAGAGAGTTTTAGGAGTTCACTAACAGGGTTTTACAACATGTTTGTTGTTTTTATGACAGAACACACTTTGGATTCTGTTCTTCTACATATGACTAAACAGACTTTTTAATGAGGTTTGATACCTCAGTCAAAGGCTAGTAAGACACTGACCCCTTCTAGGCCATTATCTTTGTGTGTACTTTGAGGAGGAGTTGGGGAGTTGTTCTCTGAAACACAAACACGTGCTCCTGCTCAGCTTTCCCTGGCTGACCTGGATTCTAAATGACTGCTGGCTCCTCTATATAGATTTGCAGACATCCACACAAAGGAGTGTCATTTGTATGCAGCCCCTTAACTAATAGTAACACTCTGTTCCTTAAGTCTCTGAGAAAGTACACAAATTGATTCCCCAGCACTTGCCTATTTTCAGGGACACCTGTATGACCCTTCATCAAACCAGCTGACACACTCTGCCTGCCTTTATGCACCTGCTATTTCAATTATGTAAGCAGTAATGTATCTGCCTCAAAAATCTCTGTCCTGGGAAATTTCTTCAGAAGAGAATTATTGGAAAAAATTTTTTTGCTGTGGAGCCAACTCAGGGATTTAAATCTTTTCCAGCCTACAGAGCACCTGGATTCAAGTGTCTATTCCCTCCTGACTCTGGAAGAATGAGTTTCATCTTGAATTGAGGATCATAAGCACATTGAGAAACCATGAGTTTATTTCTTCCTGCTATTAAATGAAGCAATGAAAAGTAAACAAATCCAGATAGCCCAGAGCTAGTTTTAAGTATCACAAGATGGGGCCTCACGATGTACTAGAACTTAGGAGCCTTGGTTTCAAAATAGTTTTAAAAACTTTATTGAAACATAATTTACAGACCATCAAATTCACCTATTTAAAATGTCCAATTTAGTAATTTTTGTTTATTCCCTGAGTTGTATAACTATTGTCATTATCAAGTTTGAGAACATTTTTACCCCCAAAAGAAATCTTATACCCATTAGCAGTCACTCTGCATTTCTTCTCCTTACTTCCCATCCCAACCCTAGGCGAACACTGCTTTCTGTCTCTATGAATTTGAGTTTTTTTCCTTCTGTTTTTTAGCTATTATAAATAATGCTGCTATGAACATTTACATACAAGGTGTTGCATGGACATGTGTTTTCATTTCTCTTATGAATATATCTATGAGTAGAATTGCTGGGTCATATGTTAACTCTGTTTTTTTTAAACATTTTGGGGAGCTGCCAAATCATTTTCCAAAGTGACTGCACTATTTTACATCCCAGCATCAATATATTGAGGGTTCTAGTTTCTCCACTTCCTTGCCAACACTTTTTATGGTCAGTCTTATAGCCATCCTAGTAGTTGTGAAGTGGTATTTCATGGTGGTTTTGATCAGAAACATTTTTCACAAAATAGAATTCCTTAGTTGTTTTTTTTTCTTTTAAGATGAGGTCTTGCTCTGTCACCCCAGCTGGAATACAGTGGCACAATCATAGCTCACTGCAGCCTTGAACTTTTGGACTCAAGCAGTTCTTTCATCTCAGTCTCCCAAGTAGCTGGGACTACAGGTATGTACCACTGTGCCCAGCTAATTAAAAAAAATTTTTTTTGTAGAGACAAAGATCTCACTGTTTCCCAGGCTGGTCTCCAATTCCTAACCTCAAGCAGTTCCTTCTGTGTTGGCCCCCCAAAATGCTGGGATTACAGGCATGATCCACTGTGCCCAACCACATTCCTTGTTTTTTTTTTTTTTTTTTAACAAGGAAAAGTTGTTATGGCTGGGCATGGTGGCTCATAATTGTAATCCCAGCACTTTGGGAGGCCAAGGTGGGTGGATCACAAGATCAGGAGTTCAAGACCAGCCTGGCCAGCATGGTGAAATCCCATCGCTACTAAAAATACAAATATTAGCCGGGTGTGGTGATGCGCACCCTGTAATCCCAGCTACTCGGGAGGCTGAGGCAGGAGCATCACTCGAACCTGGGAGGTGGAGATTGCAGTGAGCCGAGATTGTGCCATTGCACTCCAGCCTGGGCAACAGAGTGAGACTCCATCTCAAAAAAAAAAAGAAAAAGAAAAAGAAAGAAAGAAAAAGAAAAGTTGTTGTTAGATTATGCTAACCCTTATTCGTCACTGTGACACTCAGCTTGGTCTCAACTCTTAAAACCAGACTATATAATGTAATAAAATGTATCCCTGGCTTGTGGTCTGCAGAACACCTGCACTTAATTCTGTAAATTTGGGGTTGATGTGATGCTTGTTAACAGATTCCTGCATTCTACCAGGGATCAGACTATCTGGGGATAGAGTGTGACCTTGGGCAAGATGCGTTGCTCCTCTTAGCCTGTTTCTGGATCTACATCAGAGAACTCGACATGGTGATATTTGTGTCCTTTTCAGCTGTGATGTTCTATAGCATCCTGTGAACCACTATCAGAAGACGCTAGTTCTGCAGAAACCTTGGCACCTTAACAACAACAACATCAACAACAAAATGACAAATATTTATCAAATAGTCACAGCATATAAGGCACTATGCTGGTTACTAAGGTCACATAGTTATCTAAGCTGTGGTCCTTGTCCTTGTAGAAATAACAGCCTCCTGGGGCGGACTTGTTGAAGATAAGACACAACTGTTACCTGAGGAAAATGCCTCTGCTCTCCCCTCACTTCCCTTGTGGGCACCTGGGGGGTGTGGGTGGACACATGGCCTTCCTGTGGCTTCTCCCATACTCATTCGCCCCTTCTCTGACTCCCTTTCTCAAAATGTCACCAACAGCACCACAGCCACTCTTGGAGGTACTGAGTTTACCCAACACTGAGAAATCCTCAGTGTGTCAAGTCAGCCCAAGAACACTTACGACCCTGCTTTCTGCCTGACATGGAGGTCACAACGGTGTTCTCATTACACGCTGATCCTCCAGAGAGGGAAGCAGTCATCCTGCTGCAGCCTCAGCCTCTACTTCCCAAGAAGCTTTCCTTCTCTACAGTCTTTTTTTCTTTTTCTTTTTTTAACTGGGCACCAGGCACTCTAGTGCCTGACTTTTATATGTTTTCCTCAGCTCAGAGCCCTCTTCTTTTGCTCATTGTTCTCTGTCGTCTTTCACTCACCCATCTCATCAGCCCAGCCCTGTGGTACTGCCTCAGTTCTGAGACTCTGGAGTTTCCTTTGTCATCTCTGCCAGCCAAAAGAACTATATGAGGCCTCTTTATCTAGCATGCTCTGATAGAACTATCAGATGTTCCAGCAATCTCGTTTCAGGTACTTTCTATTGTCCCTTTAAATATACATTGCTGACAAGGGCCCTGGTTTTTAGTTGAGAAAATTTGGCCAGTATAACTATAATTTAATATCTGAATTAAAAAGTGAAAGGTCTTAGGTTGGATGTGAAAAACTACATTAGTCACATTGTTTTGGCCCACAATATTCTTTATTTTTACACAGTCTATCCGCCCAGAAGGCCACATTCTGTCCATGAGAACATCCATGAAGGCATCAGAGCCAAGAGACCTTCTCACTAAGTGTGACACTGACACTGACACTGTCCAGGAGCCACAGCCCCACTCTATCAGCAGCTGAGGTTTTTATAGGGCACCCCTATTACCCTGGGTGTTATAACTACAATAATAGAGACTGCCTTGGATCTGCCTCAGATCATCTCAGAACAGACCTCATTGTGACCATTTGGAGCCACAGCCCATGCCTGTTGTGTATGCAATGAGTGCAATGACAGAACAGCGCCTTTCACCCCAGGAGCTGGAAACCTTTAACAGCCTTAACTCAACTTCCTTATACAGCCACTTAGGGGAAAACAGACAATAAACAGGAACTTCTGGGGATTGTCTGTTCAGGAAAAGCAGAGAGAAAACGAAGATGGTGTCCACAAGTAGCGTGGGCTTTCTTTTCCTCATGCCAATATAACCTGAAGCTCATCTGAATGGCCACAGTACTTTTTCTACTAAAAAATAGAGATTTATTTTTTTTCCTATACTTTTATATATGCCTGATTTATTCAATCTCAGTAACAATATTTCCCACATCTAATAGTACTAAAGTGACAATTCAAAAACACAAAACCCATACTACTCCTCCCTCTACTTGTTATTTTTTCCACCCTCCTCTTACCCATATCTCCATTAATACTCGTAGGTAATGCCAGACTCAAGGACATTAAGCCAAGGAAATCTGCCTTGATGTTTGTCTTCTTGAAGAAATATTGGACTATTTTATATTTCTCTAAGTTATGCTATCAAAGAAAGAAAAATTATCTTACCCTTCTGTTGGGTAGATAGGGAAGAAGCTGAGAAAGAAAAGGAAAGGAGCTAAATATTCTTTGCCTCAGGTGGTAGGGAAGGCACTTTCCGTATATTATCTTATTAAGCTAAAATAAAACCAAATTCACATGTGACAAGTCTACAAAGAAAAGCAATTCCAGTGAGCTTGCCATCTGTACTTGTTTATCATTTGTTAGCCAGCAGCTGTTGGGATGTTATCATAGCTTTCACCCCAGTCTACCTGGGCCTAGTCAATTACTTTTTCTTGTCTTTCCCTTTAAAATGTGGCTCTGGTATGCTGAAAAACCCAAAGTGCATATTCTTTCCTCTTGGAAGAAGTGTTTGGAACCTAGAATCAAAAAACTTCTCTTTCCTTATTTTTCTTCTTTCTTCCTTTGTTGCGAGAAAAACCTATACTCTTTTAAATTGTCAGTCATGGTGTCATGATAAAATATGTGGCCTCATCATTTTGGCTAAGTCTAATTAATATAGGTTCCATCTAAATTTAAAATTTTTTAGTTCTCAGATTTTGTGTTTTTTAAATACTTAAAAAGTAGTTTCCGCCCATCTCCCCGCAGCCTCTCTACGAGCAGTCCAGCTCATGTATGTTTTTTCTACCACTCCCAAGACCATTCAAATGACTTCCCTGTGCAGTCATGTCTCCCTTCATGAATTCTAGTGCCACACTGAGATTCTGTCCCACTCCAGTCTCTTCTGAGCTGTGAGACCTTGGGCCTACACTGTCTCGGTTTCCCCATCTGAGGATACTTACTGGGTTGTTAGGAGGATTAAATGACTCTGGCAGTGTCTGCCTGGTCTCCAGACATCCCTTGCTCATGTTGACCCTGTACACAGCTGCCAGATCAGTTTGTCTCAGCCTGGCTATACCTCAGCTCTGAAGCGTCTCTGGTTTCTGCCACCTGTGCCTTGCTATCTGAGCCCCTTCCAGCCTACTCCATACTACCCTTTCCAGACCTGTCTCTCACTAATCTTCAGCGTAAACCCTTGTCCTCCAGCCAGCCTGGACTAGTAGGATTTCCATAAAGATGCATTTACTTTCTTTACTTTAGATCTGGCTCAGTCCATCTTGTTGGCCCAGAATGAATTCTTTTCTCATCATACTTCAAGGTACCCTTCTCCCTAGCTGTCCTACCCAGGGAGTGATTGGAGGTGACTGCCAACCTCTGAACCCCTAGGTAGTCTATACTTGGACAGCACTTATAACAGACTGCCTGGAAATAGAAGATATTAGTACATCTTGTTTCCCACTACAGGTTGTAGGCCCCTTGCAGGTAGAAAGTCTAGTTTTTCTTACATGTCAGCACATAATAAATATTTGTTGAACAAATGAATAATAAAGCTCCTTTTTATCTCCTCATTTTGAATTCAGTATTTCCTCTAAGTTCAAACAGAAGAAATTAGAGTATATAGCAGGACTTTGCCTTACTTCATCAACATATACTTTTCAAGTAACTGCTAATTGCTGGGGTTAAGAATAATACTATAGCTACAATTTACTGAGCCCTTCCTAGGTACTAAACACCTTGCTAAATAAGTACTTTTCATACATTATCTCATTTAATGTTCATGACAACCACATGAGGAAGATATTATTATTATCAGTATATTATTATGTAAGCTCTAAGTCAGAGAAGTCAGTAACTTACTTGAGATCACCTACCTAGTAAGTGGTGGAGCCTCTTAGTTATGGGATATGATCTGCTCCTGGAAGGACATGACCTCAGGCATGGAGGCCCTTAGAAAGCTTAAGATCACCCTAAAGGAGCTGATGCTAGAGACGCTCTGCTGATCATACTCCCATAGCTGAACAGCAAGTCCTTCCCTGAAAGAGGCTCTTTGCAGAACATTTTAATGTTTACTCTACTAATAATACCGAAAGCATCATGTATTATTTATTACTGTTATTAAGATATGCTCTTCGGAGTTAATTTACATCTAAAACCTGGGACTATTTATAACAGAAATTTTAAGGGAAATAAGTACTTGTTGCCTTCAGATCACTCACTGTTTTGCCTCACATATGATAATCAATGATATTTCTCTCCTTTTTTTTAGCTAGGAAAATATTTTCAAGATGATTAAAATTTTTAAACTTGCAAAGGTTAAAAAATAAAGCATTCATATTTTTTCCTTTTGTAAACTTTTTTACATTGTGCATAATTCTAGGCAGAAACAACTTTCTGCATGTTAATACTTCTAATAGTTTATCTTTTTGGTTAAGTCATCCAGCATATAAGAATTATTGAGTAACATCACTATTAAATTGTCATGGTTGATGTTATTTTGTATTTTCTGAGGTCTAGACCTTGCCGACTTTTTTGATCCAGGCTTTTCCTTCCTTGGGGAATTAAGTTTCCCTTTGTTCACTTATTTATAGCTTTGCTGTGGGTATGGTTTGGAGCCTTGGTTTTATTGCTTTAATTGCTTGGTAGTAACTGACACACTGTACACATTCCAGGCCCCATGTTCCCTTTACATATGAACTCACACTACTTGATGACTCAAATAGACTATAATGAATCCCCTTTATTCTGGGATATCTTTGAGATTCTGGGTTACTGTGTTGGTCTGTTTCCTTTAAACACGGTTCTGATAGCATCGCCCTACTGGAAACAACTGACCTTTCATTTCTGCTGGTATTTCATCATCATGGGTGCATCCCAATCTAATTATATGTTGATTTGTAATGAACAGAGGTTTCCTCTCATTTAATTTTCTGTTGACTTTATATTCCCTCTGTTTGGAAATCTCCAAGACTATTGTATTGATTTCAATTTTGTTAAACTGTTCTCTTTGCATGATGACCTGCTTCCAATGTATTGCTTTTCTATTCAGTGACTCTGTCAACCAATATTATGTGTTAAAAAACAAACAGAAACAACCACTGATAAGTTGGTGGGCTCTATGCTGCCATCTAAAATGTTACAGAAAGATCTATTTGTATTGTTACTGTTGCTGTGAATTAGTCCAAAGGCCTACCTACTATATAAGATGTTTTGACCATAGGAGTTAAAAAAAAAGAAAAAATCTTAACCAGAGCCCTCACTGAAGTCTGATTTGGGTACAATAAGAATTCATCAAAAACATAGAAGCTGCATTTCCTAGGAAATCGAGGCTTTTTCCTGTATTTGGGAGTGGTGAAGGATACGCCCAAGAAGTTGGAACAGATACAGCATTGGCAGACAAACAAAAGATCTGTAGGGCAGGACTTCCTTTTTATTCTCCTGAGCTCTCTCTTCCATTGTTTCAGAGAAGATGGAGCAAACACTCAGACAGAAGCTGCTTCAGC
Organism: Sapajus apella; assembly: GCF_009761245.1. Taxonomy (NCBI): domain Eukaryota; kingdom Metazoa; phylum Chordata; class Mammalia; order Primates; family Cebidae; genus Sapajus; species Sapajus apella. The sequence goes on along the minus strand of NW_022436999.1, from coordinate 4,841,126 downwards.
ATTGTCTTCTATTGATAGGCTGCTTGTGTTCAGTGATTCCTCGGGCCCATAGTGTCTGCTGGACAGTTGGAGGCTTTTTGAAGCCACTGTATTGTTAGAGAACAATTAGAGTGAATGAAGCAGTGGGTAGGGGTTAGCAACAATTCTTTGTTGCAAGCAATTGGTAGTCTTGGCATCAGTGTTGGTAACAAGGCCAATCTACTGGAAGGAATCGAAACAAAAGATGGAAAAGTTGTGGTTGGTTTGTCTGATCCATCCAGCAAATCCACCCATGCATGGCCATTGTGTCCTGTGAGCTCTCTGGAAATGCCTTTGGTCACACTGCATTCCAAGCCACTGGGTGGGTAATATCTGGGTAGTCTCGTACATGGATTTCCTAGACTATTTCCCATAACAAAAATGGCAAGGCACAGGTGATGTCTTGGCAATTAATCATACACTTCATAAAGAAAACAATGTCCTAACATTTGTGTAGATGAATGGCATGGTGGGAAAGGCCCATGATGTTTCCCTTAGAAGGAGTGTTAAAGAATGCCCTAACACTAAATAGCTCAGATGTGTCATTGATACCAAGGTGAAAATGTCTATGCAAAACCATGACATTGGTCCTCATTGTCTCCTCCACCTGCTTCAGACCAGTTAGGCCCTGTCCTTGTCCTAGGATTCTTAATCCCATTTGTATTGTAATCTAGAAGAGGCCCAGCCGGGGGGGGGGTGTCCAACAAATTGGGGTGGCTATAAATTTAGTACTTCAAAGATAGTGGTTCTTATTGGAAAGCTTTATAAGCTGAATGCCTGCCTCATCCTCGCTAATTTGGGGAACTGGAGCTGCTGCTAAATTCTGAATCAAATACACTTGCACCTATGGTTGATCAGATTTGTGATGTATTAGTAATACATGGAAGTGGTGCCTCATGTAGGGGCCCTGAGTTCCTACTGGAAGCCCCTTGCTTAGATTTTTATGATATTGGTGTGATCTGCTAGTGTGTGATGCTAGTGTGTGATGCTTTGCCCTCCTTTAAGTCAGCTTTCCACCAGAGTTTCCCAAGCACCTCAAATATTTGGTTCAAATTATGCAACATAAGTTACCTTATATCTCTTTTCCTGTTACTTATCTAAAAGGACAGAGACTCAGAGGCAATTTAGAAGTGGAGGTGGGCATGTCTCCAAGGCGATTTATGACTTTAGACACATATCCCTAAAAGGCGAATTCCTGCTTTCACAAGTTGAATAAGGGCTCTAATCCCACAATCTGATTTAGGCCAAGAATGACTTACATTTGAAATCCCAAACCAAGACTGTTCAAGATCGGTATTAAAGTCTGAGCAATGAGGTGGAGGTAGTGTTCATCTTCACATTATTCTGAGAACGCGGCTGACCCTCACGGGTCTGTGTGTGTGAGGAGAGGTGGTTGTCAGGGGCAGGGGAAGGTAGTGCGAGCGTGAAGGAAAGACAGCAGTGTGCTTATTTTCAGTGTCAGCTGCTCTGGAAAATGGCCAGAATGAATGAGATACAGCAAGCCTTCAGGGCTGCTGTAAGCCAAGGAGAGACAAGGCCCCTCCTTTTAAAAAGCTCTCTGGAATTTAGACTTAAAGTTTTATATGTTATTTTGTTTAGGGTAAATGTGAAATCCCTGAACATTCCCCAGCAAATGTTAGCTCCCAGGAACACACAGTGGGCCCTAATTCCCTGGACAGAATTATGTCTTGAGGGAGAAAAAAGAATTCAACACCCACCATTCCTGGCTCTGTTTGGCCAGTAGAGAAAGATTAATGAGAACCATGATTAGATCTGTCTCTGTGGCCTCCAGCAGATTATTGGAAAGACTTGAAAAAAAATCTTTTTCACAAAAGAGGGTAGAAGTTCCAGTAGGCAGGGGAAAGAAAGGGCTAAGTCTTCTAGGCCAAAATACACCAGGGTTGGTACAAACGAGGGAGATAGAGCAAAGCTGAGCGCTTTTCTGAGAAGAGGCACTGGCATCAACCTAAAGGAGAGAGATTCTGGGGCATTTAAGAAAAGGGGGCTTCCATATGGGAAGAAAGGCTTGTGAACCTAGTGTGGTTGTGAATTCTGTAACAGAAGTCACCAGCTGGGCTTTTTCTAGGCATGAGTTATAGTCTTTACTGGCAATCATGTTCCAAGTTTAATCTCTCCACAGAGTGACTTTGGTCTGACGTTCACATCATGAAAACTCCAGGCTGTTTTTTGCTGTACTCCCGAGTAATGTTGACATTTCTAAGGAGAGAGGAAATCTGGATAAATAAAATTCTTTTCTTGGCATTGTTAAAAATATTACTAAAAAGAGCAAAGGGTGTTTTCAGAGCTAAGTGGAAGTAAAGTCTTTCTTTGCAATTTGGAAAGGCCAGGTAGGTGGCTGGGTAAGCACTTTCCTGCAGACTGTTTGTTTTAGCCCACAGTGGTTTCTGAGCAGCTCTAAGTTCTGATAAAGGACACAAACACACCCTTGCCTCAGTGGCCATCTCACCTAATGGTGTCTTTTCTATCCTGTGACTAAAAATTTATGTCACTTGTAGGACGCTTCTGAAAATTACACGATAGCTAGTCTATCATGGATTTTGAGTTTTCTTTAAAGTTTGCTATCAAAAGCAGAACAACAACTTGTCATCACAGGACTGGAAGGCATGATTATTTTGTTTACCTCTTAACTTTTTGCCCATTTGGAAACTGAAATTGAGAGCAGTTAAATGACTTGCTTGAAGTTATATAGCTAGTTAGTGCAGGAACAGAAATGAAAAACTATTTCATGATGCCTGGTTTATCACAATGGAAGGCTCTGCCCACAAGAAGGAAAGTTCAGTTGAGATGCCTTATAATTTTAAGAACTTTCGTGAATGTACTAATTTTAGTAGAAACAACTAATCAAGATTGCTTATCATTCTCAAGGGAACATAGTTTTAAGGAGAAACACTTGGAACAATCTAATTTTAAACTGTAATGCTAATTCTTTATTAGTCTTTTGGGGGGGATGTTTTTTCACATGTTGCATGACATATTTGCACATTTTCTTATTTAATACTTCTTTTAACCCTGAAAGCATTTATTTGAGAATGAACACTAGTACTGTAGGACAAGTTCAATACAGAAAGCCACATACATATAAATGGCAGCCATAACCCAAAAAAGAGAATAATATAGTGAGGGAAATGGTCTTTAGGGTGCTGCAGAGTGCTTTATAGTAACAAAATGCCTTCATGTATGTTCCTAATTGATCCTCAGGGCAGTACTGTAAAAGGAGGAAGAATGGGTGTAGGTACAGCTGTTTTCCAGAACACCAAATCAAAGCTCAGATCACCAGCATAGCGAGGAAGCTACTGCATTGGGACTAACATTCAGACTTTCACTCCAAGCCCATAGCTCATTTTCTTACTTCATGATGTGTAAGTTGCAGAAGTAATAATGCTTTAAAAAGCAAACCTCATTTTTTTCTGTTTACTTTTTCCTCTCCAGGGCAGAAACTGTAGCTTTCCTTGTCCAGTTCCAGTTTGTATTGTTGTATTCATGATATTTACCTTACCTGGAGGGAACAGACCTTTTAAATACCATTCAAATGGGTTTTTGAGGTTATGTTCTTTTCTCCTTCACATCCTAAACTTCAGACCTTATGCTCTTTGGCCTTCCATTCAAATGAGAAGGGCTGTTGCAGTTGCTGACAATGTCTCCCCAGGCCACCAGTGTAAGCGAAGAATATTCATGTTTGGAAAGAAAAAAAAATGCAATTTAGCAAAGTGCATGATTCTACTTTTACTCTTTCACACAGCCTGTATTTTTTTTTTTAATGTTATTTGTTTGTTTTTACACATAACACTAGGTGGCAGAATAACTACACCACAAAGCACCACATCCTTTGTTTCTCACTACTCTGGGGAGTGGAGACCTGAATAGTGAGGCATAAACCATCTGTGGCTGCATGAGATTGGACCAACCAACATGGCCAGTATTTTCTTGACAGGGAACTGGCTGCTGTGATTCTAAAACATATGCTTCCAAGATACTGTCGTTAAGATTTCCATCTTTCTTTTTTCCCCAGCTCCCCTGGATTTTAATTGGTCTGCCCCATTGCACTCTGCTAGCAGAGGGTGGACACAGCCTGCAGGCAGCTGCTTTGAAATGGCAGATTGGGATGCATGTGTCCATTAGTGCTGGCATTCTTGCCTTTGTGTGCCAGTGGGTCATGAAGGGTCTGGGGGTAAGAGAGTAAGGCACCTGAGCCCTTGCCCAAATGGCACCAGCCCCTCTGGCAGAGGGGCAGCAGTGGCTGGTCTGAGTCAGCTGGAGATGCTGCCCTCACCAACTCAGGTTTACAGAGCAGGTGTTTTTAAAGAGCAGTCTGATCCTGGTTCAGCTCTTTGCCGCACAGTCGGTGGGACATTGCCTCTCAGTTTCTTCCTAACAATTTGCTGGTGTCTACTACCCTGGATGCCTCACATGCCACAGGACACACTAAGCTAAATAAAGGAGAGCAAATTCTGTCTTTGATGTTGTGAAGAGTATCAACTTGGGTTATGGAAATACTTCTTTGGATTTTTGCTGAAAAAGAAAAGAACAAAACGATACCAACTAGTAATAATACTCTAAGTATACGCTACACCCCAGTAAAACCAAGTCTGAATGTATAAAATTGATCAAACAAAAAGATTTTATTTTAATTACAAAAGCATCCTTTACTTTATAACTGAAACCACAATCAGATTTCATTAAGTAGTGAGTTTCTGATGTGAATTGTAAATGATTTCATCTACCAAAAAAAAGTATTTAAATCTTGACTTTTCAGGAACCCACTTGTTATATAAAACAAAAACCAACTGTCCTATAGTTTTACACATATACTTATATCACACCCTATACCACTTTCCGACTGAGAAACCTAGGGGATCTTTTAGTTTTTAGCTGGAGGTCCAGGTAGTATCCTAATTTTGAACACACAGCCCTGGTGACATGAAAGGGCATTGTTGAAATGACCAAGGTGAGTCATGGTAATCAGGGCAATCTGTAGGTTAGGGATATGGGGATCTTGTTTGTTTGTTTGCTTGCTAGACCTACAATGCTTTTATAAAGTACATGACTTTTGAAAATACCTCAAACCACATATATAAATCAGACTAAGGATATTAATCACAGGCTACCACCATAGTGAGGCTTTGAAGCCAGGAGAAGGTGGTGAGACCTTCTTGTTTGTTAAGGAAGAAATGTCATAAAAATTCCAAAGCAGGACTCAAATTTCCAGGGGAGAGGGCCTCTTTATTGTTTCCTCTAATAGCTGCTTTGGCGCTTTAGTGAATAAAGTGTTGCGCAAAGTAACCCTAGATGCATCTGAACTTTACCCTGGCTTGGCTCCCACTTTTTTTTTTTTTTTTTTTTGGGGGGACGGAGTTTCGCTCTTGTTACCCAGGCTGGAGTGCAATGGCGCGATCTCGGCTCACTGCAACCTCCGCCTCTGGGTTCAGGCAATTCTCCTGCCTCAGCCTCCTGAGTACCTGGGATTACAGGCACGCGTCACCATGCCCAGCTAATTTTTTGTATTTTTAGTAGAGACGGGGTTTCACCATGTTGACCAGGATGGTCTCGATCTCTTGACCTTGTGATCCACCCGCCTCGGCCTCCCAAAGTGCTGGGATTACAGGCTTGAGCCACCACGCCCGGCAAGGCTCCCACTTTTGTATTTAGCATTCATTCTGAATTATTTATTTATGATATTTTTGCTGTTGTTTGTCACTTCTTCTTCCTCTCTTCCTACCAGCCCCTCTCATTTGTCCTGTCTTGATTTTCACACTTCTCTAATTAATTGGTATCTTCTGCTCTCAGCAGTGCAGCAAATGTGTCTGCATTTTTATGTGGATCTTCACTATGCAGGCTATGCTTTTAAGTTTCTGGAGTAGAATGATGGTAAAAATGAGTCACGGCTTGTTTCTATATTTGTTTCTGAGTCAAGAAGCTCAATTTTCTTACTATAATGCCTGAGATATCAAGCTGTATAGTTTACTTTTAAGGGAAACAATTACAATTTAGTCAATTCCTTTAAGTAGACGTTTTCAAGTATTACAGAATTCTTTGGATTTGTATTTCCAAAATGAACAACATGGTGGGAGTGGTATTATTATTGTTTTTATCCATAAGGAGAAAAAGCATATCCAAAATAGGTAAAGCCTTCCCCTAAATTCCCTGGGAACAGGCCTATGGGTGTTGCCCCGGCCTGCTCACGCCCCAGGACAACCAGAATTAATTCAATGAGGGCCTCATACCTACATCTCAATGACTACTCAAACCAGAGACCTGAGGGTCTGGGGTCTAACAGAAATAAACAGGAAAGAAGAGCTGAGGGTTAGGGAGCATTCCCAGGAAGGGAGAGAGTATCAGAAAACACAATGACTGCCCCAGAGCAGCAGCAGTGACATAGCCAGGGCTTACCAGAAGTTCCAGCGCCTCTACCCTCATTGACACAAGCTGTATGTATCAGCTTACCATGGCTTTTAGTATAAAAAAGCCAACGAATGTCCTTGAGTGTCAGTTTATTGAGCTCTTCAGTACAGCCTCATAACTTATATTAATTGCAAGGAAAATATTTCCAGAGAAAGGAGAGATGCTGGACAAAACAACTTTGTCTTTGACTAGTTGTCAAGGCCCTGCTGTTTGGAGTCATTGACAAGTCCTTGATTCTTGTATGACAGATCCAGGGGAAAAAAAGAAGTGATTCATCTTCTTCTGTTACACCTTTCAAAGAAGAATTAAAAAAAAATAGATTTTGTTTATGGACTTAACATCACTGGCAGCAAGGAGTGGGCTCTGACTCTTTGCAAGGTATAATTTACCATTGTGCTCCTCCCTCCTGAGTTTATGCACCTCGATGAGCCCTGGCCCATTAAAATTCCTTCTTAAAAGCATGAGGTGAAAAGAGCCAAGCATGTGTTTTTTTTAAAGGGGAGTGTGTAGCTATACAAGGAAAGAGGTCCCAGTCCTTTTTCTATTTTAAATGCTGGTAAACAACTTGAAACCTGTTAAAGCTTTTGAAAGAATGTGGAGGAGTTGTCCTTTGACTCTTAACGTTGAAGAAAACAAAATAAAGGAAATAATTTTAAGAAAAGAGACCTTCCCATGATAAGCTTTAGTCTGAAGCATGTTGCAGGTGTCACAGCTCTTCCTCTAGGTGAACAGCCTGATTTCGGTTGCCTCCATGTCTGCTTGGGTCCAACATCTTTGCTCATTGCTCTACTGAACTTTTTCCAACTTTAGTGCTGTACTTTTCCAGCTCAGCCCTTGGCAAAGTGTGAAATACCATTTGTTTAATGGTGAGAGAGAATAGTGTTGTTTAGAAATGACATGCTAATACAGTTATGTAAAAATGCTCCATTTTTTAATGTTATAGGAAAAACACCAGTGTCTGTTATGACTGAACGCAGTTATCACTCAGCCATGTTATCTCAGTCATGCACATCAAGAGTGACCTGTCTGCCATCTGGGGAAGCCTTGATAACCTGTAAGGTGCAGGAAGGAACTGGCCTTAATTGAGATTTAAGAGGAATGTCTTTCAGAGCCAATAGCCTTTCTTTTTGAGTCCCTTATTTCTAAAGGGTCTTTTGCAATTTCTACAAAAGAGAACGATCCCACATGCCTCTTTTAATCCTACAGCCTTCAGGAGCTGAGTATACGTATAGCAAGGCAGCTAAACTTGGAAAACAGCAAGGTGGTGAATTTCTAAATGACACTTTAGCTGTGGAAATTTGAGCTTTAAAGAATGATTAGGCTCTGATTTTCCTGGAAATACTCTCTGTATAGAGACGCAAATGTGGGTCTTCCCTGTTACTTATCCCAACTGCTTCAGAAATTATATGAATGGAAGAGGGAGAAATAAGAGCCATCTAAAATTATGTAAATCTGGCTGGGATGTGTATTTTTGAACTTACATTTAAATATGGTCCTAGCTTATATTCTAGAAATTCTGTACACTCCTCCAAGCCTCCCTACTTCTTCACCACCCTTCCTTCCATCACTCATGCACACATGGATGTGCACATGTGTCTTTTGCCAAATAATGGAGAAATGTACATGGTATTTTAGTAGGATCACACTTATATAAACTGTTTTGCAACTTGTTTCTTTTTATGTAACAACATTGCAGGAAAAATTATACTTTATTCTTTTTTAACAGTAGCCTATTAAGTCATACTGAATATATATATACAGACCCATTTATTACTGATGGATATTTAGGTGGCTTCCAGTTTTTCACTGTTTCAAGCAATGTTATAGTGTTATGTGCTTTTTTTCTATTAAAAAGGAATGTTCTTCATTGTAAATTTAGTCAAATTCTCCGTTCCAAAAGGCAGAAAAATATAAAGAAGAAAATAAAAATCATTTAGTCATATTGTCTCTCCAGAGATACCTTTAATATTGTAGTATATATATTTCCATATTTTTTCAGTATATTTCAGTGCATTAACAAAATTGATATCATGCTATCTGTAGCGTTTTTTACATTTCATATTATACTTTAGGTATTTCTCACATCCTTAAAACAGTCTTTCGGAAAAATTTTTCTGCATGTTGTATTTTGTCTTTTGTGAATGTTTCTTTAGTTTTTTGCTCACTTTCCTATTGGAATGTTAATGTGTGTTTTTATATTGACTTACATAGTAAGAATGTTAGCCTTTTGTCTCATATTTGTTTCATTTATTTTTCCCAGTTTCTCATTTGCCTTCTAATTTTGTTTATGCAGTCATTTATATGTAAAAGTCTTACTTTTTTGTAATCAAGTATGTCAGTATTTTTCTTTATAATTTATTTTAAGCAAAATAATTTCTTTAAAACACATAAAATGGTAGCTAATAAGTGATTTTTTAAAAGTTTCCATTATTACTACTACAGCTTATAAATCTATGTTTATTTATGCTTTACAATAACCCCCCCTGTGGGGAAGGTTATGTCACAGATAGAAGTGACATAAATGAGATTCAAAGTCGGGATTGTGGACAATACTCTTACTCACTGAATATATTGCTCTATATTTTACTGTTATAATTGTTTGGCCTCAAGTATTATCCTACTCTGCCTTAGCAATCACTAAAAACAAGAAAAATATGTATCATTTCTTCTAGTTTTTTCAAATAGCTTTATATTTAACTCTATTTTGTCTGGATCTTAACTTGATACGTGGTGTGAGGTGTGAAGCTCATATTTAATTTTTCAATTTGTCAGTGTTCCCAATATATTAGCACTTCTTTAGGAACTTGGAAAGGACTTGCCTTCTCGAAGAAGCCTTTGTAATTAGTGCCACTTCATGTTACTTGTTTCTGCAATTATTTATTTCTTCAGAGTTGTTGGTTTCTTTGATCTGAATGATTTTATGGAATCTCATGTTGCTCCTAGATTGAAAGATTCATTTAGAAAAAGATGTACTATCTCTTCAAGTTGTTTTATCCTTTACATAACAATAGGGTAGGAGGTTCTGTTCCTAGCATCAGCATCTCTCCCCCCACCGTCCAAATTCAGGAGATCCATGAACTTGGATGAGAAGAAAACTATATCTCCATTTTCACTAACCTTTAACAGAAATGGATTATTTCCTTCAATTTTGATTGTGGGCAAAAAACCACAGTAGTGGTTTAGCTAGCTGTACCTGGGACTTTAAACCACAGATTCTTAATATTACAGATAGTTAATCTTGCATTTCAGTTGTTCCAGGTACCTGGAAATATTTTTTTATACTCATCACTACTTTGACAATATAGTCGTTGATCCACGACTAGATTTTGCTATTCATGCATTAAGAAGCACATTCATTAATATTTCAAATATTCAAAGTTATTTTGGAAACTATATTTCTATAAAATAGGTTTTCTTTGTAATCCTGTGTTTTATTTACTTAAAAATGTATATATTTTATACACTTAGAAACATTTTTCTGAGAAGGGCTCATAGATTTCACCACATCACCAAAGGGATCCATGATCAGCATTGTGAAGAGTCCTTGTCTATTTGAATGCAAGATGTACCATTGGGCCTTGTAAGTTACTCACTGGGGACTGAGTAATCAAGAGGCAGTTTAGGAGTAGCTGGAAAATAGTCCAGTATATTCCTCTCTAATGGTTTGATTCTTTCACTTCTGGAATAATTCTCTTTATAGTTCTAAAGAGAACTACGTATTCTCTTTTTCTCCGTCTCCTTCGCCTTTCATCCTCCCCTCTTCCCCCTTTTCACTTAGTATTTTCTTTCTTTCACACTCTCCCTTTTGGATTTTTCTCATTCTCTTCTTCCTTCACGTTGCTTTTTTTCCCTTTTCTTCCTCTTCCTTTTCCCCTCTCCAACTATAAAACATTATTAACTTAAGGAGTTTGTGTTTCAACTATTTTCAAAAAAACTTTTTCTCTTCTGGTCTAAGAAAATTCAAAGACAGAAATAAACAAAAAGAGTTGACAGAAAGAGTTAATAATATCAACAAGAAGTTGAAAGCAAGATTTGTCAAAGATAAACATAAAGTAATTACCTGGAAATAGTTACTAATTGACCTTAGAGGTCACCTGCCTGGTTTGCTGGTCTGGCCCTCGGAAAAGCTCTTGCTTCTGGTCCCATAATTCCAAGTCCTACGTTCATAACTTAGTTATCTAATTCCTTTTGTAAGACAGTCATGGACGCTAATTTTCAAAGTCCTACAGGGAGGGACTTGTTTTGAGACAATTAGACTGTATTGTTGAGTTACAGTCATTGCTTTGGAATTAGTTCAAAAAAATACATATTTATGGACAAAAGTTACCACATAATTATCTCACCTAAAGTGGAACTTTTGATACCTGTAATAAATTAGTAGTTTCTCAACTGCCCGTACCGTAGTCTCACCTATCCGCCACAGTGTAATAGTCATTGTTCTTGGATGCCTATTTATACAATCTGTATTGCTACATAGCTTTACCTTCTTAAAGTAATTTCTGTGTCTGGGATGATGCCATTTTTCTACACTAAAAACATTAGCTCGTCTTACAGCTAATATAAGCTGGAAATTAGAGGTGCCTGGGGGAGGGAAATGAGGCAGATGGATTGTTTACATGAGTGCTATAGTTTCACTTTTTATGCACCAGTCACCTTGGAAGAATTAATGCCCTGTACATTTGCCAATCAGATTGCTCTAGTCATCTCTAAACATTCCATTTGGTTTATTAGAATAATAAATATTGCACAAAAAAAATCCATCTGAATCCAGGATATTATACTGTGGTCAGCAGAAGAAATATGTGCTGCACCTTAACTCTGACTAGATTTGGTCAGGTGATACAGTGAGCTTGACAAGCGGATACAGATTTACCCTATTTGAGTGTTGAATCTGAAGACTAATCACCGCGTTATAGCCCTTAGAAATAATTGTCATCTCTCCGGGGTTGGTGCTGGGTGGCCCCTTCACTGGCCATTTCTGTTATGCAGCTGATCATCTGATGTCTGCTGAGTGGTCTATTAAGAAAGGATTAAAGGATCTGTCTTCATCCTTCTAGGTAGACTTGGGTGTTTGTAGTCACCCAGAAAAGACTTATTAGAAAGTTCATTAAAGGTGTCATCTAATTTGATGACTGTGACTCTGAATTAGTTGCAGTTGGGGAAGCTTCCATTTTTAAGTCTGGCTTTCCGGTCCTTCCATGATACGTTCCTTCTTGTCTCATCAGGCTCATTCTAGTGGTTCCCCAGGAACAGCTCTACTGCTCTCAGTGAAAGAGGCCTGAAGCCACACTGCTTGGTCAGTCGTGACTCCCTAGTATTTTTTCTCAAGCTGTTTTCCTTCTGTGTAAAGTTTGCTTTCTTTCTGAGGCCTAACCTACTGTATTTCCAAGGCCCCAGGTTAAATACCACCTTTCCTGAGCCTTTCCTATTGTTTTATTCACTTCACCAACCTCTCTTGCCCCTAAACTTCTGGAGAGCTGACACCTGATGCAAAAGGAAAAACTTTTAGCACAAGAAGCAATCGAATAGAATCAGATAAATACTAAAGTCATAAACATAAAATCTGGATTTATTCATATAAGGGATAATAAAGTTAAAGAGATCATATATAAGTATATTTCAAGAGCAAAGTTCATATTTTAACCTTTTATTGCTGGAGTATAGGTTCCAGGAAAAAGGAATAAAATTTAAATTTTAAAAAAGGCAATTACAAAATGGCCACTGCACTAATCAAATTAATTGCAACATTAAAACATGAACGGACTTCGAAAACATGCTGAGTGAAATAAATCAGACATAGAAGGATACATGTTGTATGATTCTACTTATATGGGTATCTAGAATAGGCAAATTCATAGATAGCAAAAGTAGAATAGAGGTTTCCAGGAGCTTGGGGAAGGATGAATGGGGAGCTGTCTTTTAATGAGTACAGAATTTATGTTAGAGATAATAAAATATTTCGAGCAGATAATTGTAATAGTTATATAACATTATGAATTAATTTAATGTCACTGAATTATAAACTCAAAAATGGTTAAAATTATAAGTATTTTTGCTATATATTTTACCACAATTAAAAAAATTAATGGAACCAAAATTTAAAAATAAAAATAAAAATAATTGCAGCATTATTTGTAAAGGGAAAAACTCCTTCAATGTCTAATAATGGAAGAATTAAACTACAACATATATAGTATACTGGTTATGCTTATATTAATTGATAATTTAAAAATAAATGATGATTTTATATATTAAGAATTTTTACATAATAAGCAATAAAAACAAAGCATAACATTATAAAAATGTGTATATGTGGAGCAAGGTGAGAAGGGAACATGAATAAGTGAAAAGAGTTGATTTGCTAAGGTAGCAGGATTGAGAAATTCTTTAATGGAAAGATTTCTACCTTAATAGTATTGTAAAACTCCGTAGTTTATTATATAAATATGTTAGGTTTTATAGTGTTGTTCTCTGTAATTGTTTTTGACATCTTAACTCAATTGTAAGCTTTATAGAAGTGGAGTCCATATCGTTTATTTCTTCCATAACCAATGCTTTTAAAATGGTAGAGAACCAGAAGCAGACAATTCATGTTTTTAATTAATGGATAGGTTTATTAGTTATGGAGAAGGTAAGTCAATCCAGGGCATGGGAACTGACAATTTTGAACACTTGCTAAGAGATAGACATTATGCTAGATGTTTAGTTTGTTTCATTTGAATATTTATAAAACCCCAAGAGAAACTTGTTACTACTCACCTTCTAATGATGAAGTATCTGAGATTCAGAAACATAAGTAAGCTGTGTGAGGTGATATGATTAGTCAGATTTGAGGCCAGGTGACTAATCCCAGCATTTCGGGAGGCTAAGGTGGGAGGATCACTTGAGGCCAGGAGTTTGAGACCAGCCTGGGAAACATAGTGAGACCCTGTCTCTATGAACAGTAAAACATTAGCTGGGCATGGTGATGTGCACCTGTAGTCCCCGCTACTCAAGAGGCTGAGGCCAGAGGATCTCTTGCGCCTAGAAGGTCCAGGTTGTAGTGACCCGTGATCATATGTGCCGGTGCACTCCTGCCTGGGAGACCCTGTTTTTAAACCAAGTTTTTATTGTTTTTGGTTGATTTTTATTATTCCAGAAATATATATTTAACCATTAATATGTTAGTATATCCCTAGAACATTGTGATGGGCTTTGTGTCTTAATAAAATTTAAAGTCACTGGGTTCATGACTAATAAAATGGGCTCTGTGTGTGTGTGTGTGTGTGTGTGTGTGTGTGTGTGTGTTGGGGGGGTAGCAAACAATGAACACTGCACCTTTTCCAACATATTGCCACTCAAGGATTTCCCAGAGACTGCTTGTTGTTTGGGGGCAGGTCATGACCATCCCCATGAGATAGGTTACTAGAGAGCATTATTATTCCTCTGTCACACACTTGTATTATTTAACTTAGACTTTTGAGGTCTTAAGGAATAAACACCCATTCAAGTCAACTCAGATGGCAAGAAAGTTTACCGCAAAGAAAGAAAAATCTTCTGGAAAATCAAGAGCAGGAGCCTTCCTATGTAAAAATTCTGGAGCCTCCACTGCCAGTGACCTAAGTAGTCATTTGTCAGACCAGTGTGACCTGTCCCCAGTCAAGGTTAACTAAACTAGAATTAAGCAACTGAGTCAAGGGCAGAAATTAAGGGGAGAATTTGCCAGTGGCAGGTGGGCTTGAGAGAAGCTGCTTAGACATATTCGTGAGGCATGTCAGTGAATGAGGCTCTGCAAATTCCTGCTGCTGAAGTCCAGCCTCCAGTGCCAGCTTCCACAGAGCTCTGCCCTGTCATGGCTCCTGTTGTTGAACCAAATGCGAAGCAAAGGAGGATAATTTAAAAGCTCTCAGTGCACAAATAGAGCACTAGAAACTTTTGCCTAGGTTATCATATGTTATTTCAAAAGATGGCATTTATCTTTTTTAGGGGCTAAAGAAGAATTAGACGAGGTAAACTGTGTAAAGCCAGTTGTAATCTGCAACATGTGGTTATAAACGGACATAATTTCATAAGATCCCAAAGCAAGAAAGACAGCAGATCAAGGGTCAACGCAGTTCTCCAAGTTGAGCTTGTAATGCTTTGTTTCCCTTCCTAGCCCCTTTTCTAGTGCTTAGGTAGCAGGCACCAGGTAAGCATGGTGTCTTGACCATGATGCTGTGGACCAAGCAGAAGGCTTACAGCCACGTGGCTATGGCTGTATCACTATTTTGCCTGAGAGTCATTTATTCCCTCATATGTTTATTGGGCATCTACTCTGGGCCAGGAATGTGTTGGGCATTGAGAAAGTGATGAAAAAGACAGAGGTCCTGTCCTCAAGGAGCTTTCATTTCAGTGGAAAAATTCAGATAATAAACAAAATAACAAATATATAAGGTATTTTTGGGTAACAATATATTTGACCAGGGAAGTAAAGCTAGAGAAAGTGATAATGGAAGGTATGGAGATTGGCTGCTATCAAATGGGTGGTCAGAGGAGGCCTCTATGAGGAGGACTTGCATTAGCTGAGGCCTAAGTCAGGAGAAGCATCCCATGGGTCATGGGAAAACTGAGGAAGACATATTCAAACAGAAATAAATTGCTCGTGCAAAGGCTCTGGGATAGGAGAAAGCTTAGACTATTCTAGAACAAAAAGAAGGCCAGTGTGGCTGAGAGACCGTGTATGTACCTATGTGGGGAGGGGGGACGATGGTGGAGTAGAGATCATAGGGGAGTGATGTCTTCACAAGTTTCATGGCTGACATCTCTATAACAAAGGAGATTAACAAGAGAAAAGCATAACACATTGATTTAACCAAAGTTTTGCACGATGGAGGAGCCTTCTGAAATCAAGATTCACACCCAAGGAAGGCTGTATTGCTATGGTTAGGTTTGATGAAGAGTGGATAGTCATATAGAAGTATAGTTGGATAAAAAGCACGTGTGACCTAATGATAATAAACTGGGGGGATCTCAGCAAAGCCTGTTGGTTCAGATTCTTCTTGGCCTCTCTGTTTAACATTCCTTCCCTCCAGGTAGAGTATAAGACACCTGTCTCACGAGGGTCTTCAAGAGACAAGGTCAGAGAGACCTTTTCACTTCTGCAGCTTTCTTAACTGCCTTCAGCTTAATACTCAGTATGCCAAGTTTCTATATTTGGGGGTAGCATTTTCTGTACTCCATCATGCTGATTTTCTCACATTTAGAGGAATATTCAACAGCTAATGTAAACAATTACCTGATACTATATTTGAAGACATACTTAGATAATAAGTTCTCAAAAAATAGTAAGTACATTCAGAACAATTGTTACTCTTCCATCAATTCTGAAATGCTTAATATAACCTTTGTTTTACCTCAGATTTCAGCTAGAATGCACCTTTTAATTCATTGTGCATGATTTCATAGACTCAGTTTTTTCTTAAGGCCTCATATCCTTCAAAGATTTTAGGCCAATTGGTCACGAACACCCTTGCACCTCCTCAAGGCTGTGTGCTGTGGATGTTGCAGCTTAAGGAAGCATTTTGAAACAGGGCATCTTTCACAGCCTAGTGTAGAAGTTATTGGCCTGCAGTTTTTACCGGCTTTCTCTTTCAGAAATCTTCTTTTGTTCCTGCCACAAGGCAAAAACAGGAAAAGAGATCTGTGTGAAAGAATGCTCTCCCTCTTCCTTTTGTGGTGATTGTGTATCTTAAGAGAAGGCCTCAAAGGTTCCCGGAGCTGTCTGTCTTTTCATGTAAATGGAGCCCTTAAGCCTATTTAGAAGTGTGCGAAAAGACTGTGGGAGTTGAGGTGAAAGATACAGAAGAGTAGCATCAGCGCCCCATTTAATGTATTCAAGTTCAACTGTGCACTCTCTCTTTTATATAATTAAAAATACTGCAGAATTGTATTTCGCACTTGTACTCTTAATTATATGCTATGCATATTACTATATGCCCATATACCGTGCAGCGTTGCAACTACAAAACCATGTATTTTGTATTGGGAGGTTTAAGGGATTTTCCAGGGTAATTTTGACTATGTAAAATTTGTCTTAAATGCCAACTCTAGAATACAATCCCCATGTAAAATGTAACCCTCTATATTAGGTATTTTTAAATCCCTGCTATCCCAAAGTGAGCAGAACTGGCCCTCATATTCACCCCTTGCTCCCAAACCAGTAACAGATATCGGGTTGTGACTGGATTTTGTGAGAAGAAAAGAGGTGAGGCAGAAGGAGCTTATGAGGTTTGACAGAGGAGCAAGGAGATCTGCAGCAGGACACAGTAGGCGGGAGACTCCAGGTCAGGCAGGGAAGGGCGCTGAGAGAGTTCTTGGGTGAGACTGTTTGGGTTAGTAAATGCGGGACTCAGGGCATGCTAGCCATGGAGCTGGTAGAGTTTGTAAATAGGAGTAACCCCCGCTGGAAGGATAGTAGCCCTGTTTCCCTAGAGTCTCTTCCCCTTGTAGGAATATTTACTGTGTGTTCCATGTGAATGTTGCAGCATGTGTGTGTATATGTGTGTGCACACATGTGTATTTGTGATGTTGTAGACAGAATAGGAGGAAAGAGTAGCAGTGTGGAAAGAGGAGAAGGCATGAAGATTTAGCATCCAAGGTTTTAAGAGCAAGGTCTCTCTTTTATTGTTTTGTGGCTGGGGCAGTATCATTAAATGGATGAAGGGACCTGAGATATTGGCATGAGAGAAGGAAGGTCACCCTTGTAGCCCCTGTCACCTGCTACCTTGGTGAGGCACTCCCTTCTGCTCTTCTCACCCACTCTATCACCCCAAGGCAGAGTTTGTTTAATCAGATGCAGAAAATGTTCTGATTTGGTAATAAAGAAAGGTAAACAACACATCCCCATGCCACACTTAAGGTTTTTACCAGGTGCAATTGAAATTTTTTATATTCAAGGATGTGGGATTTTCACTTGCCCTCTGACCCAGTTTATTTAGGAGGCTAATAGAATTCTAAGTCACATCTGCCTGGGTTGGAATTCTTTCCACAACTCTTGGCAGTGATGGGGTTCAGGACAAGCTACCCCACAATATGAAACCTTGGCATTTGTGATAACTGCAAAAGCAGGAAGGTCACTTTCCCCCTGCCCTGCTCTCTTGAAGCTAAGGAGTGCCTTTATCTCAGAAGACACAGGAACTCAGAGAAGAGTTTGAACAAACAGACCATGCTAAATTCCCTCTTGTTAATTGCCATTAGATTATACCCCCCTTTTCCCAATCGTACTTCTCTACAACTATCCATATCTTCATCAAACCTAAGCACAAAAATACTTAAGTTTACTTGTTTCTTTGGATCTTCATTTCTGAAGCCTCCTGTGTCACATAAAATTTATAAATAAATTTGTTATGCTTTTCTCTTGGTAATCTGGCTTTTGTTATAGAGGCTCAGCCACGGAAAAATAAATCTTTTCCTCTCCCACAGTAGCTGTTTGTTTTTTGAGCAAGTCTCTTAGCCTCAGTTTCCTCCTTTGCATCAGAAATAATACCTACCACACGGATGCATTGGGAGGGCTGAAAGGAACAGGATTCCTGCAAGCATTTTCCCACAACTTTTACAAATTACCTGTCAACAAACTGCAAATGAACAAGAGAGTTTGAATACAAAAAAATTCTAATGCCTAGTACAACGTTTTACTCAAGACTCTGTTACAAATGACAAAAACTCAATTCTAAGAAGCTGACGTAAAATGCAGAATTTCTTGTTTTATAGACGCCAAGGAGGACCTAAGGAGTGAAAAGGGAAATCACCACATAGAAGGGACGAGGTGGGTGAGGACTCACAGGACAGACAGTCCCAGTGACGTTAGCAACAGATTTTCAACAAAAAATTAAACAAGGTCTTAGAACTTAAAACTTATTTCATAATTATATTCATTATCAATACTTAATTGTAAATTCACATTTTTAGATTTATGTAATTAACAGTTACATATGCAGTAAAGATAATTATATTTCACAATGCTTTTTTTCTGACACTAGTCTTATTTGAACACACAAAGCTAAACTTTTCTATAAGTAAAAATGAATATGTCAGGCTTTCAATTCGGAAACTTGAGTCAAATCAGCAGTCTCTGGGGAAAAGGAAAATTGTAAGGCCTATGTTCTTTCATAATGGTCTAGCCCTTCCCCCTCATCTGACATTTTCTTGTGGAAAACATCTGTTTTAAATAAGCACTAATGGCAGCCTTGATCATCAGAAACTAGAATGCAAAAATCACAAACAACGTAGAGTAGGTTAAAGGGATGCCAAACAGCAATATACAAAGAGGAGTCAACAGCAAATTTATGTTATATGTAAATTTCACCAATTTTGGTGCTCGTCTTCTAACTGCCTTACACTTTTCTCTTCTGGGAACAGCCAAGGCCCCCAAAACACAGAAGTGAGCTATCATCCCACTTTGCCAGACTCTTGAGCTGGCTCTGTAAACATACCCTCTACTCCATGGTCCTTCCTTGCCACTTCCTCGAATTCACTGAGAACAGTGGAGCTCTAGCAAATCCTATTGCTTCAGACAGGGGCGAGGATTGCGTTTATGCAGCACTGTGGCTCTTAAATTAGTAGGACTGTTTTAATTAGCTGATAGTCAGGGGCAGGGCTGTCATGTTGGTCAACATGCCTATCCCATTTGGGATAGGAAATGGGAAATTTCCTAAAGGAAATAGGAATGCCTAAGAAGTTTCTAGATTTCTAAGAATTCTATGACTGGGGTTAAGGATGACTTACAGGCAGGAATGGAGCCAGACTCCTGGCAGTATCCAAGGTTTATAGGCTTGGTGATAGAATTTACTAGAGTAGAAGAGACAGTTTTCTGAATAGGTAGTATTTTGGATGGCCAGGGGTTTGTGACAAGATTTGGGGTAAGCCAGTGAGAGATGCTTTGGTGTATCTGGGACCTCATTTATTTTGGGGGAATGCTTGAAGTATAGGAGGCATCTCCTAGGGTATTTAGTTTTCTGGAGGCTAGGAAAGGTAGTAAAGGTAAACTAGATACAAATTTGTTACTACGACTTTTATGGAGCCTTGAGATAGTTATAAGGAGCAGGAGGTTGAGCAAGGATTATTTTAATCGGAGAAGAGATTAGTAGAAACTCATTTAGGGGGATTAGAGGGTGCTGTATGAGATGTCAGAAGCTTTTAGGATCCAAGAAAAGTGGATGGCAGAGAGTGAGAGAGCAGGGTAAGCATTGTGTTCTGATTTCCTTCTTTACCATGTCTCATCTGCCTTGCCTGGATATTACCTATTCCAAACTAAAGGAATATGCACAGAGGTTGCATTGGGTAGTAGAAAAACATGGAATAGGGAGTCTTTATCTCCATAGTCTGGGAACTGTCTCTTTTTCTCTTAGAACTGTACCATTAAAATAGCTTATAATACTTCCCACGGGGTTTAATGTGAAGTAAATGTGATAATCTATGCCATGTGGCTTAGGTAGAATACTGGCCAAGTGACCAGACATCTTGGAATGAGTAGGATAATCTTAGATTTCACCTTCCTATCCCATATCCAATTCACTTTACCATTAGAGCTTCCTATTACCTTGATGTCTGAAGTGAATAGACACTTATGAACCTATGATAAATATTTATCAGTAGTACAAACAGAATTCTTAAACCGAATTCAGAGCTAGAATTATAATAGCAGAGTTACTATATGTTTCAGATGGTGGTCTGGCCTTAGTAAGGTTTGGTCTCTTAAGATGTATCACTCATTTATGGCTAAGTATATTTCAAATAAATGTGTGAGTCCCCTGCTCACTAAATCCTCTAGTGAGTATTCAGCAATCATTTCCCCAGGGTCTAAGGTATACCAGGTGCTATGCTGGCAATGAATGGGACATGGTTCTTGTTTTTAAGATGCTTCCAGACCAGTAGGGCAGACTGGTGTAAAAATAACTAACTGCCAGCCAGGTGTGGTGGCTCACACCTGTAATCTCAGCACATTGGGAGGCTGAGGCAGGTGGATCACTTGAGGTCAGGAGTTCAAGACCAGACTAGCCAATATGGTAAAACCCCATCTTTACTAAAAATACAAAAACTAGTTGGGCGTGGTGGCATGCGCCTGTAATCCCAGCTACTTGAGGGCTGAGGCAGAGAATCACTTGAACCCAGAAGGTGGAGGTTGCAGTGAGCCGAGATCATGTGCCACTGCACTCCCGCCTGGGTGACAGAGCAAGACTCTGTGTCAAAAAAAAAAAAAATAAAGTAACTGTATAATATAATAATATGATAAATGCTATTGACTGGTATGAATCAAGTAGCACAGAGGAAAAAAACCAGTTCACTCTAGTAGATGGTTGGCATTTTGAGAGATGAATATAATTGTGCTCATTTGTAATGTGAATTATAAATGTAGCAGTGTAGGAAATGCACATTTAATAAGATGTGACACTACTAAATTGGATTAAGTATATGCACTGGGTTTATAGATGGATATTCCTATCACATTTGTTCTTTAATTTGTATTCCTCCCCCGAGCAGCCCTTGCCTGGCAAAGTGATTGGTCTTTGCACAATTGGGGCTAGGCTTTAGGTTCCTGTCTGGGCACCAGAAACTGTATGGTTAGAAGAAGTAATGTCTTTTTTTTACCCTTTGCAAGCTTCATTACCGAACTCCATAGCAAAGGCAGATTAACAAGCAAAAAGCATAACAAATTTATTTAACAGAGTTGTATGTGATACTGGGGCCCTTAGAAATGACCCAAAGACCCGAGAAAAACTGTGTGTTTCTATGGATAATCATACAGAAGTGTGATTATGATTATGTATGATAATCATACAGAAGTGTGACTGATGGACCACAGAGTATGATCTAATGGTAAGAAACTAGGGAGAACTTTGCAAGGCCTGTTTGTTCAGATTCTTCTTGGCTTCCAGGTATAGGGTAGGACTGCTCTGGAATGAAGATCTTAAGGCCTACTTTTAGGGAAGGTAGGTCAGAAACTTATTTTATGGCCTGCTTCAGAAGGAAAGGCAGGAGAAGGTCAGAGAGTGACCTTCCTGCTTCTGTGGTTTTCTAATGTCCTTTAGCTTAAAATACTTGATATGCTAGGGTGCCGTATTTTGGGGTATCCTGTTCTGAGCCCCAACATTTCCCTGGAAGGGCGATGGCTTTTCGATCTAAGCAAAGTTATCAGAGGGAATGAGGTACAAATGTATAGAAGACAGACTATGAGACCGAATTCTGACTCTACTACTTAAGAGCTGAGTGTCTTTTGACAAATTACATATATTCCTGGTGACTCTGATATCTCTATAAAACAAGAATGATAGTAGTACCAACCTTATAAGGCTGTGCTTCAAATGCATAATAAATATGAAAACATTTTGTAAAGTGCCGTAAAAATAAATGTTATTGTTTTATCAAAAACATCAGCACACCATTTATTTTTGTAGTTCTATACATTATGCAAAAAGTTACAGAGATGTTGGGCTCCTGTTCTAGGAAAACAGAATCCGAATTCTGAATCAGGTCTAAAGTCGGAGGTCAAACCTTGAGCTCTCTCTAGGTGCTGTTTCTCCTGAAAAGTTGACTTGTAAGTCTAACCCAGTGCACTGCCTCTGATGGCCTGTTGTTCTTTAGATAGGTAAAAAGCAATTTGAAAAGGGGAAGAGTATTGTGCTTTCCATAAAAACGTTACTTCTTTTGCTCTTTGGAAATTCTTGCTCTTTTGGTTGTGAGCTCTGAAGGTGAACAATCCAGCTGATTCAGATCCCCAGAGTAGCCCTAATAATAAGAAAACTGTGACAACCACAGATAGTAAAAACCTACCTCAATTTGTACAACTGGGGTAAGACAAATACATATGGTATTATATGAAAAACAGTCCTTTATGCAAATCTAGAAACATAGTTTGATGTCATTACATTTAACGTCAAAGAGATGATGTCAAAGAGAACGTGTTTACCACTGGGAGAGTCAAATGAAAGAAGTAGTCTTCTAGAATCCTTTCAAATGAAAGAATTTGTGTGTAGGGTTTGATTGATTAGTCGGCAAACATTAACATTAGTGAAAAGAACAGTACTTCTAGATATGGACCATTTTGTAGAGGGATTATGTCAGAACTCCTGTGGTATGTATAAGACCCTTGAAGGAGAGTCCTCAAACATGTAAGGGAACTTATTTTAAGAATATTTTGCTTATGGGCCCCTAATTCAGTTTGATGTCTATCTAGCTCACAATAGAGGATTATAATCTATTGGACTGATATATCTGAATTAACATCACATCAATCATATCACTTTCTGTATGAATATCATATAAAAATGTTAGTGGCTGCTATTTTCACCATGCTTTGTCATAGTTAAGCAATTTATTTCACGCTGAAGCTCCCCTGTTCTAATTCTGGGATTGTCAGTTTTATGGTTCTTATTATACACAGATAAAACTGAACTTTTCAGATGTCAAATAATGTGCTGCAGACTTCCATGCAGTTCCCAGCTGCAGTTATAAATCACTGTTGTTTTAAGTAAGTGACCTAAATGCCATTTTTACTAGAAATTGAGTGGATAGGAGAGACTAACATAAAGCCTCTGGAGTTCTAACATTTCTCCTTGAGCAGCAAGAAGAGAATTGCATTTCCTGCTGACTAGAGAAGCCACGTCAATTTTGTCCTACCATTCTGGGAAATATCACTTTGGACACGGCTGTAGACGCACCTAACATATCCAGGTCCTGCTTATTTTTCTTGGATTAGCTATTAAAATGTATATATGTGTGCACATACACACATACATATACATCACACAGCCATTTACTTCTGTGTATACATATATATCATTGTATAGATTGCACTTTTACAGAAAAGACAACTGATCACCAGCACGTCACTCTCACTTCCTCCCATGTACATTTTGCATCTTTCCCACAGGGAAGTGAAACTCATGGTGGGTTGGAAGAGATTGAATTTGCTGAAGTGCATTTTGCCAAGTGGCTGTTTGTGGATGACCTTTGTCTTATTGGGGGTAATAGTGGGAGTTACAGATTCCTGGCAGAATGTATGTTCACATCTCACCACAATTAGAATCATAAACTATGGGTTTTGTGGATTTGTTCACCTGGGATAGTGATGAACTAGGAATCAAAAGATCTGGGTTTTAGCTCTATGTCTAAATATCTACATATATGTGAAGATAGTTCTGTGTACCACTGGATATTTTCCCTCTTTTGTCTTATCTTCTCCGTGAGACTTTCAAATCCTCAAAGCCACAGAGCATCTTTAATTTACACAGCATTCACTTTTTCATCTTTGTTTGTTCCTATACTGCATTTAGTAGAGATGTAATAACTACTTACCGACTGATAGAATGAGACCACATCCTGCCCTAGATGAACTGGAATTCTATTTGAAAGTGTTTCCAACTAGAAATATTCTGCTTTGGTGCCACTGTTACTCTTAAGATTCAACTATAGCAACCACAGTGTGATCAGACACCTTCTCCCCTCAGGCATCACCCTTAGCCTTCCTGAGAAGGGGAGGGGGGGCAGTGGCCCGCCAGCATGTCTTTGGGGCCCAGTGTTTCTGTCTCTCTACTTCTCCCAACACTCAGTGGCCTGGAGAAGAAGAGCTTTGGTAGATAATTTCTTTTTTTTCCCCCCCAGCCAAGAGGGATTGAGCACTCATGAATATTTTAAGCGTGTTACAAAGAACACAAAAGCTGTGCCTTCGTGGAAGGATTAAATGTTGGCGCTTGACTCCTCACAATCAGCACATTTTAAAACATAAACCAGATCATGTCAGTCTCCTGCTTCAGTCCACCAGTGGCCTCCCACCACTCTTGCAACCAAGCCCAAGGCCGGGTGCCAGCCTCCAAGGCACTGCCTGGCTCAGCCCTGCCCACTGCTCTGACCACCTCTTGTAGTGACTCCAGCCATGCTGGTCTTGCTGAATTGCCAGGGCATCCTAAGCATCTTTAGGACCTTTCTACTCATCTCTCCTGCCTGGTACTCTACCCTGAACTCTGTGCTACCCTAGGATCATCACTCAGATCTCAGCCTAAATGTCCTGTCTCAGACAGGCCTCCCCTGACTGTCCTATCAGTATCTTCACCCAATATTTTATTTCCTCACATTACTCATCATATCTGAAATTGCCTGGTTTTCTTGTTTGCTGTTGAACCCTAACTAGGGGGCCTCACTCCACAAGGGCAGACAGAAGTCATCTTAGTCCTGTTCTGTGTTGTTACCCAGAAGCTGGAACAATACCTGTCCTCCAACGGTTGCTCAGTAAACGTATGTGGACTCAATGAGGGATTGAACTGGAAGTTATTTTCCTCTCTCCTGGCTTTTCCTTCCCTCTTTTCCTTTGTCTCTCTTTTGTGAAACCTGTACCATGAAAAGGGCTGTGGTCCAGTAGTGGAACACAGGCCTTGGATCAAGGTCCTGGTTGACTCACTTGATCTGAAGCTTTTGGTCATGCACAACTGCCAATTGGAAACATCTTTTGTAGAACCACCCTCTTTCCAAAGGGTCAACAAGGAAATTAAAAATAGAAGTAAATTTCATAGTCATGTAATACTTTACTAATATTAACCCTAGGAATAACTTTGCAACCTTAACTTCCATTACCCACTAGACAGTTTTCCTTCTTTAGTTCCTTTACTTTGTTACATGCCTTGCAATCCAGCCCAATACAGGGGAATCCCTATAGAATATATGTTGTTGTATCCTCAGATATGGCCAAGAAAACTTGTTTGTGACCTGTAAGGAGAAGATGGTTCACTGAAGGCCATTCACAGAGGAGATAAAGCACCAAAATTCAGTGTCTAGCCTTAATTTTTCCTTATTAGAAAGTCTGGAATAGAAGGATGTGTTCTCAGGATCTTTCCTAATAAAGGAATTCTTTTTTTATTTGGATGAAGAGATTATTTCTGTAATTTCCCACAGTCTTAGGCTGAACTCTCCATGTAATGAACGTTTACTCAGAATAGTCTAGGCTTTGTGTACTCGTGGAAAGTGTAATATAGCTTGCCTTGTTGGTTTTTCTGGAGATATCACGTTTGGGTCACAGGGGTTCAGCCAGTCTTTGGCTGTTAAGCAGTGCAACTTTATGGGAATAGTTTTATAATGTTAACATCTGTAGACTGAGAGCTTGATGAAGACATCGCCCAGATTGCCTGGGAAAGGCCACTGACTTTGGGAGCTAATTCTTGATAGGTAAAATATTTAGCTCTCTCTTTTTTATTTCTTTGTCTAGACACAGCTACCAACCTTACCATTTCCATCTTTTATAGCAGATGAGCTGTGTGCATATTTTCTTATCTCCTTGCAGTATGCATTTTTGCAAGTTAGGGGACAAAGCCCAGACCCTCGGCTTTTTAACTTTTCTGCTTCCTTGGTATTTATACATGAGATAAGATGTTAAAATCTCTTTACAGATTTCTGTTGAAAGGATATAAAACTGACTGGATATTCATATGTTTGCTGTCCTCTGCTCTATTAACTCTATGTTCATATTTCTTTTTTTCCATGAAGCCTCTGTCGCCCACTTTGTTTAAAATTGCAACCTATTCCCACACCTTAAACTAAATCTCCCTTACCCCTAGTTTGTTTCCCATAGCAATGATCACCTTCTAACATACTGTGTCATTTGTCATTTATTATGTTTATTGTCTGCCTCCTACCACTAGAATGTAAACCCTACAGGGAGGGATTTCTATCCGTTTTATTCACATTGTATCCCAAGTACCTATAGCAGTGCTTGGTGCAGAGTAAGACTTTGATGAATGTTTATTAAGTGAACACACTGACATCCCAATGAAAAGATAGACACTGTAGTGTAGTGATGAAGAGCTTGGGGTTTGGAGTGAAACAAGCCTGGGTTTGAATCCCAGCTGTGCTGCTTACCAGCTGTGTGTCTTTAGAAAGTGATTTAACCTCTTTGAGACTCATTTTTCTCATCTGTAAAATGAACATTAAAGCACCTTGAAAATGTGTTGTGAATATTTAAAAAAAAAGGTAAATAGGTAATACAGCATGGTAGATAAGAAGCAAGGCTTTATATTCCAATGGATATGGGTTCTGGGCTTTAGCTTCAAGTTATGGCTCTCTGATTACCTTATACAATTTTTATCAACACTCTACGCTCATATTCTTTACCTGTGAAATGGATGTAAAATACTATGGCCTGCCGCACAGGAAAGTGGCCAGGATTTAAGGAGGTAATCTTTGCATAGTGTTTAGCAGACTGATCAACTTATAGCAAGGGACTAACTAATTGAAGACAGCGATGATGATAATGTTTGAAAGGTGCTTATCTTTGTTGTTCACTCATCATAGTAATTGCTCAATAAATGGTAGCCTTGATTAAAAATGAAGAACAAGTTTGTTAGAACTCTGGGAACCTCCTAAATTTGCCATTTTCTTTGTGTTCTCCTTTCTCCAGGGTGAAGTAAGGCAAATGCTTGAAGTTATCTTTGTTTCAACTTGTTTCAACTCGAATATGAAACAGCAAGCAATTTTTACGTGCCATACTTTTTTCTTTGCCCTGTCACCAACAGTTCTGTTATGATTTCAGAACTTAATTTCTAATTTTTGGATTCAGTTGCACAGAGGCACTTCTTCAGGCGATCACTGTGGGGGCTTAATATAACTCAGGTATTTACTCAGCTGGTTTGGAGCTAATGGAATTGGCTGTAGTGGCTATCGTTAGGGGAGGTTATAATGTCTCAAGGGTTTCATTGGCTTCTACTTCCTTCGGCTGACTTGTAGTAAAAGACAAGAGCTGCTTCTTCCTGGCTCTACTTCTCACTTGCTGCGTGAATCTCAGTAAGACACCTCACTGCTGCTGAGAACCACACCCACTAAGCAGACAACCCAGGTGTGAATCCTTGCTCCATCTTGCCATGTGACCCTGGCTAAATTATTCAGTGTTGCGGTATCTTATTTTCCTCCTTTGTAAATAAATAAATATATATGACAAACAAAATGATCCTATACTATAGGCTTTTGTGAAAATTAAATGAAATACTACATGTAAAGAGCACGTTGGAAGTACTCAATACTTATTATTATGTTTTCTTTATTAAAAAAAACTTAAACATTCTATTACCATGATATTTTAAATGTTTGAACTCTTTATTTTAGAAGTTCTAGAACCTTAGCTTCTGCCCGTGATGTCCTGTGGCGTCCGGAAAGCACCTGTTGAAGAATATCTTTGCTTGAAAAGAGCCACGAGTGACCACTGTGTCTTCCTAAAAGTGCTCAGATACAATTGTCTCTCAGTTATGTAGTGTAATGTAGGGAAATAACCGAGATTAACTGGTAGTTTTGACTTCGTTTAAGGCGACATGGTGAGGACACTAAGGTTAGCGCAGCTCCTGAGCAGGAGGAGGCTGCTATCCAGAGTCAGGAAGCCTCCAAAGGTGGTTTTTGCCTGGTGATCAGCTTTTGGCCAAAAGCCTATCATTCTCAGATGAACCTGGCCCTGTTCCTGGTCCCAAAGCTCCAGACCAGGCTGAGCTATAAAAACAGAATGCCAAATTATTAATTCCACAGTGCAAAATTAAGCTTTTCTGAGCACTGGATAAGTTTGCCTAAGTTCCCCTTTAAAGTAAATTAAGTGACAAATTATTGGACAGTTGTCACATTATTGACAGTTACCAAGGTGAATACAGAATCGATGAGAGGGGAGTTAAGTGATTCAAATGCTTATGTTATGAGGCCCTGTTAGCCTGCTGTTCCCCTCCACATGCAGATATGTCTGTCAGGTGACCACTTGAGTGGGCACACTGGGCTTCCTGGCAACTCTAGTCAGGTTTGGAACAAGCACAGGCATAATTTTTCTTTTTTCTTAGAGATGGGCTCTCACTCTGTCATTTATAGCTGGAGTACAGCAGTGCAATTATAGCTCACTGCAGCCTTGAACTCCTGGGCTCAAGTGATCCTCCCCCGTCAGCATCCTGAATAGTTGGGATTACAGGTGTGAGCCTCCATGCTAGGCTATCCTTTATGTATAATTTTTTACTCCCCATATCCTGTTATACATATTATTTTTAATTTAAATTTTATTTTTCATCAGAGTAAAACCTGTATATTGTTTTACAAATCTAATAGTAGTATAGATTTTTACTGAAAAACAATGGTTTCTTGCCCCGATTTCCCCACTCTCCGTTGCTTCTTATGCTTTGGAAGCAGCCACTTCAAATCTCTTATTGTTGTTTCTACTAGTTACTACCACATTTCTAACTGATATGTTTGAATTGCTATTTCTTAATTTTTCAATTTTAAACATTATCTCCTGTTTTCTATGGACAATGACCATAGAGTACTTACACCATTCTCTCCTCCTGTTTCACTCTTTCCCTTCTTTCTTCCAGTGTGATTATATCATAATATTCAGTTAATAATTGCATTACTGTGACAATGTAAGCATTCATGGCAGAGCTATAGAATGTACCATGATTACATTTTCTTCTTTTCTTCCTTCTCTTCCTTCTCTTCCTTCCTTCCTTCCTTCCTTCCTTCCTTCCTTCCTTCCTTCCTTCCTTCCTTCCTTCCTTCCTTCCCTCCCTCCCTTCCCTCCCTCCCTCCCTCCCTCCCTTCCCTCCCTTCCTTCCTTCCCTCCTTCCCTCCTTCCCTCCTTCCCTCCTTCCCTCCTTCCTTCCTTCCTTTCCTCCTTGTATTTTTAAGTTTTTCTCTGGAACACACATTTCTCCACCTACATCCCCATCTTTAAATCACTATGGCCATATGAAACCATAATCTCTTGCCTTCACCACACCTAACAAAATTAACAATTCATTAATATCATCTAATACCCAGCCCATAATCAAATTTCCCTGATTGTCTCAAAGGTATCCTTTTACAGTTGGTTAGTTTAAATAAGGACCTAAATAAGGTCCATAAATGGCATTTAGTTGTTATATCCTTTTACTTTCTTTTATTCTGGAGTACTTCCCAGAATAAAATAATGTCATAAATAAATAATGTCACAAATAATAATTAATGTCACAAATAATTACCTCCTTGCCCTCCCTTTATTTGTGACATTAATTATTTGGAGAAATTGGATGTTGAATGCCCCACATTCTAGATTTGGCTGATAGCTTCTTCACCATGTCCTTTAACTTGTTATTCTAGATTTTATATTTCCTATAAACTGGGGGTTACTGCTGAGGTTTTATTAGATTAGGATTTAGAGGTTTTTTTGTTTGTTTTTCCTTTTAGGCAAAAATACTCGATAGGTGGTGTTAGTAATTCCTATCTTATCATGTCACAAGGCAATAATGTCTGACTATATCACCTTTAATGGTGATTAAGTTGGTCAGTGGTTCAGGTTGGTGGCAACATGATCTTCCTATCACCAAGATTTTTGTCAGCTTCTCACCTACTTGTTTTAGCACCCATTGACTTTAGCACCCAAGATCATTGCCTTGATCCATTGCTTAATGAGGCGCATATTCTGTCCTTTCATTCTGCAGTTCTGTCCTGAGCCGGTGAGTGCTGATTATGCAGTTTAACTCCATAAGGCCATCTTATTTTCATTTCCAAGTCTGTGTTAGAGTCAGGGGGCTTCTCTGTGACTCTCATGTACTACCTAATAACTGACTAAATTTATATGAAAGTCACATTCTTATAGTTGTATTGATTAACATTTTTACCTGACCTTCTAGTTGAGCTTTGCTGTTGGCTTTGAAAACATAATGGAAAAGTGGAAAGCATTCTTGTCAGTTACGTTGAAAAGTAACTGGCAGACAATGTGGACTTTAAAAAAAATAGTGGAACAAATAAAGGGAATCTGTTTTGGTTTATAATGCCTCCTTTCTCTAGGGTAGGAAAATTTTAAAGTCCAGTGGGGTCTCTCCTGCCTGCGAGGGAATTGGCAAAAAGCTATCAGGATACGCATGGATGACACCCAGTCACACAGTCATTTGAGGACTTTTTGGTTGCTGTTTTGTTTTAGTTTTTTACCACCTTAGAGAAGTCTTTCACAAAAATTTTTCCTAAACCCTGTTGCATGCGAATTAGGGCTTTTCCTTTCCTCTGTAATGGGGCCTAATACTCTTTGATGTGTTTTAGCAGAATTTAGCTTCTAAATACAGTTTGAAACTCAGCGCTCTCTCTCTCTCCCTTTACACACACACACACACACACACACACACACACACACACACACACACACACACACCCCTTACCCTTGAACTCTCAGCTGACATGTTATTTCTACTTTTTTTTCTCCTTACTGCAAGAACCTGTCCTGTAGGAACCAAGTTCAGTGGTAGGAGGAGATTATGCAGACATCTTGCCTCTACTTCCTGGAAGGTTGGGTCATGTGACATAGATGCAGGTGAACAGGAGAAGGAAGGCTTCTTTAGTGTCTCCCAGCTGGGTACCTGTTTTCATGCTTTTCAAAGAGCTCCTTTTCCAAGACAGATGAATCCCGGATATAAATACCTGTGCTATTTTTATAGAAAGAGAAAGATTGGTCACCTTGTTAATGACTTCCAGTATTCCAGAGTTCCTCCTCTGAAATACTCTGCAGATCCAAATTCTTATAGGGCCTCCTCTGCCATTTAGACTGACCTTCCCCATAGCTCTCAATGTCCAAATTGGGCCCTTCTTTTGAAGCCCAGATCAAACGATTCCTTCCCTGAGTCCCCCAGTGAGAAGTCCTACCTTCCCATCTCTTAATTTCCCATGCATCCCTCTTTTCACGGGTTACTTGCTACTCATTATAGCTCATTTGCATACTCATTTTACTTCTTTTTTTGGTAACAGATAAGTATCAGTCTTTTTGTAACCATGATTAAAAAAGACATATTGTGTTCTATTGGCTCTTTTGCCTACCAGTGCCAGAAATTTCCTACACTTCTTGGCATCTTGCTTTTCTTGCCTGTGAAATAGACAATACTAGTTCCCTAGAGAAGAAACTTGTCTAGAGAGAAAAATGTGCAAGGTAGACACAGCTGGTGAGTTACCCTTAGGCTCTTTCCAGTACTGCCAATTTCATTTCTTCCAGAGGGATTTAGAATGCCACATAGCAGTTTTCCTGGTGCCATGCTTGAAATGGTGACTCTATTTGAAAGAAATGATTTTGTAGTCACATTGATGTTGCTGCCTGCTGCAAGCCAGGCAAATCACTCAATATCTTTATCCTTAAAAGAGGAACCACGTCACATACTTTATAGGGCTGTGATAAGGATGGAAGAGATAAGTAAGGCACTGAGCATGGTGTTTGATACTCACTGGGTACCCAGTAGATGTCAGTTTTCTTTGTCTAGACTATATAGTGCTTTTTAGTTTTCACCCTGATCAAATTGCATTTTTAAAAATTCTAAGTGAGACATGGCACTGGGTACTTTAAATAAAGGGGAGCTAAGGGAAGGTCAGCAGGAGATAGAGGGCTGAAAGAGCCAGTTACATTTGTTTGTCTGTTTTGTTTTGTAATAAGCAACAGTGGCTTCTCATCTTCCTTTTCTGGTCCCGAGCCTGCTGAGTCACTGTTCCAGCCCTTGGGCCACATGACCTCTGGCTGTGTCTATGGAATACAGCAAAACCCACAAAAAACCAGCACTAATAAATGGCAGATCATTTTGAGGGATTTTTGTTTGCGTTCCTGTGCTTGCTCTCCTGGTGAGATAGGAAACCTTTAATAAGACTTTTCCTAAATGATGTTACATGTGAAATGCAGATTTTTTCTCTGTTCTCCTAACAAATGACCATTTCATGAGGTTTCTTTTCATTTTTTCTTCTTTCCTGCTTCTTGGTACATTCCACAAAGAGCTTATTCCTCTGCTGGTTACTGATTGATGGTTCTACTCTGTGTGCCCTTTAATTTTGCAATAAACCAACAAGGAGTTGAGACCACAAACTTAAAGAGAATTGACTTATTTGACTGGATTCACTGGAGCCAACAGGCAGATTTAGTCATTTCAGTGTGGTCCTGGGGAGGGCAGGAGGAGTCCATGAGAAGGAACACCGTGTTGTCAATAACCAGACAGAAAAAGCTTGCTTGTCCTCTCATTCCTAAGCATCTGGGCATCTGTTCTCGGCAGTGACCCCTTTCCAGGCCATGATGGAAGTGGGACAGTTTCCATGAGGCTTGCTCAGAATCTAGGATTCTGAATTCAGTGGGACTTTAGGTATATAGGATTGGTAGTCAGTGTTTCCAGGTTCTGTGTCCCTTTTTTTCGAAGGGATTGTGGTATATCTTGACGGACTGCAGGAACAGCCAGAAGCCCTCTTCATTTACCAGATGTTAAACAGCCTGGCCTCTTGGCTAGATGACTTCAAAGACCAAAGACAAACCCCTCGCCCTACGACCTCCATCCTAGCTCTATCTTTACCATAAGGCCAGGGCCTCCATCAGGTTACAGAGGCACTAATACACTTCATGAGCTGGTTCCCAAATATATTAAGAATGAATTATTTTTTCTTATTTAGCACTACCATTGTACAGAGTAATCAATCTGAAAAATAAATACAAATATCATTTCAAATAGGAAAAACAAGAAAATATTTATTAAACTGAAGACCTTTAGTTTTAGAGATATGCATTTGAAAACACAGAGACTATTATCATTTATATTTAAGGTTTGTTCCAGACCCAGTGGTGCTGCTCTCTGTGCGTTGAAGTGAAACTGAGAAGACAAATGCCCAAATGGACTTTTTCCCACCTGTGAACCCCTAATACAGATCCCAGTGTTGTTTGTGTCTGTACCACATTTAACCAGCTAACTGCTTGTTCTTATTCTGTTCTTATGTGACAAACTCTCTTCTGAAACTCTTGTCATCACATTTCAGCAGAAGTGAAAACATTAGCAGAGTGGTTGGTGGCCAAGACAGAAATAGAACCCAGGAGTCTGTGTCCTTTCCCTTGCCGTACCTACTGGAGCATGGTTCCTCCTGCCTGAAGACTCAGTGTTTCCAATTCTAACAAACAGAATTCTAACAGTTGACTGGTTTCTTCTTGCTACTGAAAATTTGTTTTGTACTTAAACATTTTGTACAGTTTTTTTCTTTATGAATGATTTTGCATTAAACACGTGGGACTTGGTTAATCCAATATCAGTAAATGCCTTATGCTGAGGAAATTAATCCACAAATACCCATGGAACCATGAATTTTCATGTTGGGAACCTTTTTATGTGATGGAACCTGTGGAGCCTAGAGAGCCAGGCAACCTGGTCCCATGTGCCAGCTATTGGATCTCAGAAAACGCCTCAACTTCTCTGAACCTCGGTTTCCTCATCCTCAAAACCTGGATGATAATGTTTACCTCCTAAGTTGTGAGGATGAAATAAGCCAACGTATCTCAAGTAGTTGATGAGGGTCTGACACATAGGAAATGCTTAGTGAACGTGAGTTTCCTTTCTTCCCCCATCCTTTAGAACGGGGTCAGAGATGTAGAAATACATAAAAATCTCATGAAATGTATACTGCAAACAACATAAAAAGTCTTGTACTGAATTACTTGGTATTGAATCTAAAGTCAGAGTATTAGCTAGGGCAAGGTGGCTCACGCCTGTAATCCCAGCACTTTTGGAGGCCAAGGCAGGTGGATCACTTGACCCTTGGAGTTTGAGACCAGACTGGGTAACATAGGGAAACTCTGTCTCTACAGAAAAATAAAACATTAGCGGGGTGTGGTGGTACATATGTGCCTCTGGGGGCTGAGGCGGGAGGAATGCTTTAGCTCAGGAGTTTAAGGCTATGGTGAGCCCCGATTGCACCACTGGACTTTAGCTTGGGTGGCAGAGCAAGAGCCTGTCTAAAAAATATTTGAAAAAAATAAAAATAAATTATGAGTATTAAGAAGTGAGAGAAAAATTAGAGCTAGAATAGTTAGCAAAGATTTCATGGAAGAGGTGGGATTTGAACTGGCCCCTCAAAGATGGAAACTTACAGAGTAAAGGAGGCTGTTTCCGACTGGGACATTTGGGATGGGTAAATTGTGAGAAGTAGAGAAATTAGAATGAGAATGTTACAACTCTTGGTTTTCCTACTGGAAGAATTGAACTCATAGAATAGTAAGTAAAAGGATAATATTAATATTTATTAGGCACCTATTCAGTGTTAGGCACTGTCTTAAATGCATCATATGCTAAC
Source organism: Sapajus apella (assembly GCF_009761245.1). NCBI lineage: Eukaryota > Metazoa > Chordata > Mammalia > Primates > Cebidae > Sapajus > Sapajus apella. The sequence goes on along the minus strand of NW_022436999.1, from coordinate 4,806,626 downwards.
TCATTTATCCTTAAATAGGTAGGATTGCTATGCCAATTATACAGTTGAAGAAAGTGAGGCACAGAGAGGTTAAATAATACAGCTGAGTAGGTGTGGAGTAAATAATGTAAAACTAGTAGGCAGTGGAGCTGAAATGGAAACCCAGGAGATCTGATTCTGGTGCCTCCCCTCCTAACCCAGGACAGCTCCTTTGGTCACTTCCCAGCTTCCCTCATTCTGCACTGAGGGTCAGCTAAGACCATCCTGTGAACATACCCTGGGAAGTAAAAAGTATGTGTAAAACGACATGGTTATTCTTATTAAAGACGTCATATGAGAGATGACAAATAGCTACCTGGAAATGAGGGAGAAAAATTACAGTGTGGCACCCACAGGCTGTTGTACTGGGCAGGTTTAGTCAATGCGCAGCATTTGTGCCTCACCATCATCTTTAGCGACTCTGGGTCCTGAAAGCCTCATATTTCCCATTTGGAAAGTATTCAAGGAGGCCATTTCCAAGCCACCAGAGTGAGTATCTGAGACTAAAAACTTGTTTGGCTTCTGGCAGTAGGGCTTGTGCCTCAAGTGTGATCTGCCTTCGACCAGGACATACTTTTTTTTTGAGACAGAGTTTTGCTCTAGTTGCCCAGGCTGAAGTGCAATGGCATGATCTTGGCTAACTGTAACCTTCACCTCCTGGGTTCAAGCAAATCTTCTGCCTCAGCCTGCTGAGTAGCTGGGATTACAGGCATCCGCCACCATGCCCAGCTAATTTTTTATATTTTTGATAGAGTCAGGGTTTCACCATATTGGCCAGGCTGGTCTCGAACTCCTGACCTCAGGTGATCCACCTGACCTCAGGTGATCCACCTGCCGCAGCCTCCCAAAGTACTGGTATTACAGGCATGAGCCACTGCACCTGGCCTCAGGACACCCTTTTTAATGGGCTTGTATCACATGATTGGGAGTTTGAATGTTAGTAACCATAATGGAAGATCTCCACTCCAAGGGCATCACCGTGGAAGGAAGCCTACCCCGACTCACCGTGTAAATATTTAGCCATTTCAATGTATTTGTTCTAGACCTAGTCTTCTTTTGTCTCTCCTGTGTTGACTGTGCTTAATTGTAGGTTATTATTGTGTGTCCATATTGATGTCATTTATTTAAGTACAGACACAGATAGCATTGCTTCAGCTGCCCCCGCCCCCCTTTTAAAAATAACACCTTACACAATATCCCTTTCTTGAGGAAATCAAATAATTAACTTTTATTCAAGAGTATATCTGATGAGGTGGCTAACTTGGAAATTTGTTCCTAGGCAGACCTGTTAACCTCTGTTTGAACACATAGTGAGTGGCATTTGCTCCCATTTTATGCTATAGAATAACTGGTAGTAGAATTGGTTGCACCTCTCCAGACATTGAGTTTGGAGAGCCCTTGGTGGTTGGGACGCCATTTGTGCTGGTGGCACAGAGATACAAGGAGTCAGCCCAGAGGCGCTCACCCTCCACTGGAGGTTTGTCAGAGGCTGGGTGGGACCCGAGGCTCCTCTGTGTAGCTGAGGCTGAAGGTTATCAATGTTGGTATTTGTCAGGTTGGACTCCCGCAACTGCCATGTTTTCATACCTGCAAGGAGCAAGTGACTCAACAGAATGGTTTTCTTGGTATCAAATGAGGCTAAGGAGGGGAAATCACTTAATACCAGTCGTCTGTGATGGACCGATCACAAAGCTGTGTCTTTCTATTCCTCCTTGCAAATCAAAGGGAGGGGAATCCCCAGAGCCCAGGCGTACACACGAATAGAAAGCACCATCAAGTAATAAAAACACCTAAAAAGGTCAGCAGAAATTTGGGGGGGGGCCGCTGGAAATTCACCTCCTCTGCCTTTCTGTAGGACTCAGAGGGCAGTGATAAGGTAGCAGGAAGTGATACTCACTATGTGCCAAAGCAAATTGGCCACAGGACATGTACATTGTGGTGGAAGGCCGGTAGGTTAGTTTCTTTCACATCCATGTGAACCTCAGAGTCAGCTGACTGTTGGCCTTGTTCTCTTCCAGGTTCTGGCTGGCCAGAGACTTTTTTGGCCTCATACTAACTGCAAAATTGCACACAGTTGGCGAAGGCACCATTGGAAGCCACTGTGGCTGCATTGTCACAGCTCACCAATTGTGCATGTTACTTCCTGCAGTGGGCCCAAGATCACTGACAGGATGCCGCCGGGGTTGGGCTGAAGGTGGAAACAGCACATTAGCTTACTGTTTGTGGCCTCTTTACAACTGTTGGCCCCATCTGAGATCCGGAACCACCACGTGCTAACCTCAGCCCACTGGGACCAGTGGAGCAGCCGGCAGTGGAACCAGCTCTCCACACCTATGTCTATGGCATGGTAGCTGCTGGCGCACAGTTTCCACTGCATCCCCTTGTGTGTGCACCCCAAGAGAAGTAGGCCAAAGAGAAAGCTGCCCTAGGGAGCCACATGCTTATCTTGTGTGTTTACTTTTGCCAAATGGCAGACGCAATTCTGCTTCAACGCATTTTTTTCTGAACTCAGTGGTCAAAAGTAGGATGGAAGCACTACTTGTGTCAGCTCCCTCTGTGATTGAGTGTGTGCTTGTGCAAAGCTGAGGAGATTTTTTTCACCTCCTCCATCTGCGTTTCCTCAGATTGAGCCACTCTCTTCTTTAGGGACTCCCCTACTGGGCAGAGGGTTTCTCTAGCTTTGCCTATGGATTTCACAGTGAAATCTATAGAAGATTTTTCCTCAGGGCTGATAATAAGACGTGTGAATTTATTAAGATTGAAAGTATTCTCACCATAAACACAAATTATTTCAAGTTGTTCCTTCATCCCTTTTTCTACCCCCTTTTCCTTGGCTACTGCCAATTCATTCTGTGTGGGACGAGTTTCTTAAGGTTGAAGATAAGAAGCAATGCAAAGATGGCATTTTTAGTACAGCACTCATCCTAATGTGAGTGAAATATCTGAAACATTTATTCTAAGCAGATACATTAACAGTTGTAATGCATTCATTCTCTGCATATCTTTTGTGGACTCAACAGTTTTAGGTACAGAGAGGTTAGGAGAATTTCCCAGAATTGCACAGGTTAGTGACAGAGCCAGAAATAAAAGGCTGCCTGACTCCCACACCCATGTTTTCTTCAAGCAAAATTGAAATTTGGCTTCTTCTCTACAAATATTTCACAAGAAAAATTCCCCACAGCCTTTCAGATTTTCCCAGAAAACAATTGTTGTGCAGTCCTTCAAGATGGAAATGGCAGGCTGGAATATTGAAACCTTATCAGTTTTTTATTCTAGAACTGACAGTTAATATTTTCTGAGCTGAAGCTAAGGTAAAAGTTGTTTTTTTTTTTAAATTGTGGAATGATTTTTTATTTTCTAGAGTTTGGCAAAACTAAGCCAGCAAATAGTAAAACCAGATTTGTTTTTGTGATGCTCAAATTCCAAAATATTTTATGTGACTTTTCTTCATAATAAATATTGGGTATCTCTTTCCAAAGCTGAAAATGGACGGGAAGGGCTTGGGGTGGGGAAAGGCGTGTGTCTGGGAGCGTGGGTTTTCTAGACCTACCCTGTTCCCACTTTTTTCCTTCTGGCTCTTGCCCTCATTGCTTTCCTTATTCTCTTTCTTCCTCCTGTCTCCTTCTCACCTCCAGCTCCTACCACAGCAGACAGGTTGGGGCAGACACCGTCATGGGTGGGGAGCAGGAGGATGGCATGGGGAAACCACTCCAGGCCTTTCTCTCAGACCTTGGTGATGAAAGGACTCAATGGACCTGAACAATTTCTCACAGGAAAGTTCCGGTCTCTGTCTCCTTAAAAGCAAGGCATTCAGTAACCCTTAACAGAGCCAGGATTAAAATTTGAATTTCCGACTATCCCAGGCGTCTGGATAGAAAGGCTAGGGCACTGTCATATATGGCAATTAGGATCACTTCAGATACAAAAGTAACATTTTAAAAGCTGTACCTTAAGCAGAGAGACCATTTTTAGTACAAAGAGGAAAAAAAGATTAACTATGCCTTCAGAGTTATGAAAGGCAGAGGCTTGTCACTTTGAAAGCATTGGATTTAGCGCCAGGTGGGTTGGTGAGTAGAGTCAGCACCCACATTCTCTTTCTGCCTCTCTCTCTCTCTGTCCCTCTGGCCACCCAGATTATCCAGGGGCTGCTGTTTACTTGAGAGCTAGAAGTACCAGGATGGACTCTCACTGCACCTCGCTATCCTGGCCCAGTTAAAGTGGTTTTGAAACTTCCTGATGTGTGTTAAATTGTGGCAGGTTTCTGCCAGTGAGTGGACGGGAGGAGGAAGCAGGTGTTTTATGGGCCAGAAATGCCCCTGAGATGCCTGAGGTTGCTTCATGAATCCCCTAACCCAGCCTACCCCTTCAACTCTGTTGTACAGAGACATGAGTTCCATAAAAAGCTTTAGTTTCAAAACTTCCATGGGCCTCGGAAATGATAAGCACATGCTATCAAGGGCCACTGAAAACCACCAAAAATTTGTCAGAATTCATATAAGATTGCCTCACATGCGTGACTTTCATAGAAATGGAAGCTAATGACCTATTTGATTTATGGTATTTATTAGCAAAGTCTGAAAAGAGTGTTATCACAAGATTGGTCTTGTTACAGTATAGCATCTTGATCATCTTTCAGTGTATTTCTGGACATTAGATTTCTTTATTTATTGCTTTTATAGATGGAATTCTCTAGAGCAGGACATTAAGTCTTGGAGAAGTCACCTGTCAGTAGGTCTGAGCTGAGAGTTTCTCTCTTCTCCTGTGTCCCATGTTGCCTTTAGGAAGGAGAGCAGGCAGGGAAGCCTGCATGCCCTCATCTCAATAGAGATTGGTATTAGACAGGTGACACCAGTTCACTTGGTGGAAAATGGGTATTACAAAATTTGCTTCTCAGCTGCCCCCACAGAAAGCTCAATGATGGCATTTGGCAGATTCTTAGGTCCTTTAAAAATCTGACTTTAATCAGTAATTATACTGCTGATCATGAGTATCTCTTCTGCTGACCAAACAGGGCCAGATATCACATTTCAACCTGTTCTATCCCTGGCTGACCACAGACTTCCTCTTTGTTACCCACCAAGAGTCAGGTAAAATGGGCTGCTTCCATCAAAGGCTGTGCCTTCAGGCCTGGCAGTTTCCCACTCAGACCTTCAGGGCTATCCCACTTTCTCTCCACCAATGCATTCTAGTACTCATGGAAGGCTCCAGTATGCAAAATGGCTACTCATGGACGCCCCCCGCAAAGATATTTCTAACCTTCAATGTAGAGTAGGTCAATATAGACATGTACAGTGTGGCCCCTTAAGACCAGGAACAGTAAGCCTGAGCAGATGGTAGGTGGTAGTCTGGGTATAGTCTAGTCATAGCATAGCTAAAGAAAGATGGGTCAACTAAAGGCAGAGGGTCTGCACTGGGCACACAGACTAGCAGAGAGTTAGGCTCAATTGGCCCAGTCCCCTGACTGATGACCAGCTCATTCTGCTTATTCTCTCTTAACTCAAGGTTTTACTGCCTTAAGCTACCTTTTTAAATACTTAGTGGAAATAAATCATGTACTTTTGTTTGTGCGTTGGGGGGGGGTTGGTTTTTCATGGCCAGGAACCTCTGTCTTTTGACCAAAATGACATTGATTTCCTAGCCTTCTGCCTTACCAATTCATCTCATCTTAAATGGTCCTCTCTCTCTATCTCTTTTCTCTAGCTTACACATCCTGCTGTCTGTGAAAGAAGGACCTGCTGGGTTGTTTATGAATCTATACCCTGTATTTCTTTTTTAAAGATCTTAAATTTTTCTCTTAAACTAAGTGTAGATAGTTGACTGAAATACACAGAAGGGTTGAGTAAGATGTCTTTAGAGGGCCGGGCGCGGTGGCTCAAGCTTGTAATCCCAGCACTTTGGGAGGCCAAGGCGGGTGGATCACCAGGTCAAAAGATCGAAACCATCCTGGTCAACATGGTGAAACCCCATCTCTACTAAAAATACAAAAAAATTAGCTGGGCATGGTGGCGCATGCCTGTAATCCCAGTTACTCAGGAGGCTGAGGCCGGAGAATTTGCCTGAACCCAGGAGGCGGAGGCTGCGATGAGCCGAGATCGCTCCACTCCACTCCTGCCTAAAATAAAAAAACCACCCTCCAAAAAAAAAAAAAAAAAAATGCCTTTAGAGAAGCTACATAATGCAGAGGAAAACTGGAAACCTGGGGGCATAGCTTTTGAAGGGAGAAATCTCTCCCCATCTTCCCTTGTGGGAAAATATTAAAAATGGGACTCAAGGTCTATGTGACACTATATGAAAGGCCATTTCATATACACGTACACCTCTGTAAGCAACCGATGTTGAAGAGGGCAATGCAAAGAAGCTTAGGAGTAAGCAGTCTCTCATATTTAAAGTTGAGTTGAGACAGAAGTTACTTTATATAACTTTTAGGGTTTCTTGTTCCTTCTAGTAGGTGGATGGTATTCTTCCTCAAGAGAAGCTGATTAAGTTGGATTCTGTCTATTCCTGGCTTCAGACCTAATCATGACCATTAAAAATATATATCTTTTCCTTTGTCCAAAAATCCCACTCTAGTCTTGCATTGTAGTTGCTAGTGTGTAGTTGGGGGTGTGTTGTATGTTTTCAATAAGCCGTATTTTAGGGAAATAGCAAAAATAGCATATGTACTTTCAATTAAATTTGTATTGTTTTTGAACATATTGACAACAAATGTTTGTTGTTTGTCAGCAGTGGGCTATATGCTATATAAAATGGAATCAGGCATGGGTTTCATATCTAAACAAGCAAGGTATAAATCAGCAAAGGATAACTAATGACAATGATAGAGTAACATTTGCCATAGGCCAGGTACTGTGCTAAGGACTTTCTATGCATTATCCAGCTGAATTCTCAGAACCATGTGAGCTAAGTATTATCATACCCAGAGAGATTATGAAGCTTGCCCCATATCACACAGCTAGTAAATGGTAGAACCCAGGATCTAAGTTCAGGTCTGATTCCAAAGCCCTTGTCCTAAACACTGTGCAAATTGCTCTTACACAAATTTAGTGCTGAGCATCAGAAGTCTCAGTCTTTCCCATGGAGCAAAGCAGCAGGAAAACCCCCTGAAGTGTCTGTTAGAATTCACTTTTAGAAACCAGATCGTGGTAAGACTCTGTTTATAATTTGTAATAGTATTTCATATGTTATTTTAAGAGTAGAGTTTTCAAGTCTCCTGATTGCCTCAGAGGAAAATATACCTATAGTCTTCTGCCCAAGTTGTGATGATTGTAATCATTGTTTTGGGAAATGTTTTCATTCTCTCCTTTTTGCTGAAAATATTTAGAAAGCCACAACAATTCCATAAGATGGCATGATTAGCAAAGCCCTGAGTTTGGTTGCTATGTATCCCTTTGGCGATTTGGCTTTAAGACTCATAATTAAAAGGAAGAGGATTATTAGCAAAATCAGTTAGGAGCTTGTTCTTTTGACATTGGGGAGTGAAAATATTTTCTTCCCCATCTACTGTTTCACCAGAAGTGGAAATTATGCTGGGTATCTTTTGAAGTACATCTGTAGTTCAGTTTTATGTTCTGTAGGGTATCATTTCATTAGTTCTGTACAATAAAACCATCATCTCAGTACAAGTACAGAACCAGTGAATTGAGAAAAAGTAGTCTAAATATTTTAGTCAATGCCTCATCATTGAATTTGAGAGTTTCTAGAGACATACAGTACCTTTATGTCTTGATTTCCCCCATGTATATGGTGACATGCTTTACATGGTAGGTATTAAGAAAGAAATTTTTTCTCATTACTATTAATCATGATATTGGAGTCCCAGTCATTTTCACCAAGCCATCATTTAAGAATCACAAAAATATTAGAGCTGACATATTTAGATCTCTCAGAAGTTCCACATTTTTTTTTTTTTTACAAAGATAGACAAATATATTATTCAGTTCATTGGTAGGTAAAGCACATAGTATTTTTCAGAGCAATGCCAGTATCTTATTGGCCTTGATTTAAATAATGACTATATTTTTCTTACTAAGATTTTCACACAAATTCTTTGCAGTTAAATCAAACTTAGGGCCGGGCGTGGTGGCTCACGCCTGTAATCCAAGCACTTTGGAGGCCAAGGTGGGCGGATCACCTGAGGTCAGGAGTTCAAGACCAGCCTGACCAACTTGGTGAAACCCCCTCTTTAAAAAAAAAAGAAAAAAGATAAAGATAAAAAATAAAAAAATTTAAAAAATCAAACTTAGGAAGGACTAAAATAGGTACAAATGATCAGGTACCAAAGTGTATCCTGATATAGAAAATTGTGATTTAGTGTTCTATTGTTAGAACCAACTGTCTGGAGCCTGTGACATATACTAATTTATTAACTTGTATATCCTCATTCTGAAGGAAATAATAGCAGTTGCTTCTATTTATTGAATATTTACTATGTGCCAGATACTTTAAGTACCTTACATTGATTATCTCATTTAATTCTCATAAAAATTATATAAGATAGATATTATTTGACCTATAAACAAATGAAGCTCAAAAGTACACAGGGTCAGAATCAAAATTTGAACCCAGTTTTACTGAACTCCAAAGCTCTTACCCTATATTATAAAAGAGAAATGGCCGGGCATGGTGGCTCATACCTGTAAGCTCAGCACTCTGGTAGGCCAAGGCGGGTGGATCACTTGAGGTCAGGAGTTTAAGACCAGCCTGGCCAACATGATGAAATCCCATGTCTACTAAAAATACGAAATTAGCCAGGTATGATGGCATAGGCCTTAGTTCCAGCTACTTGGGAGGCTGAGGCAGGAGAATCACTTGAACCCAGGAGGTGGAGGTTGCAGTGAGCCAAGATTGTGCCATTACACTCCAGCCTGGGCAACAGAGTGAGACCCTGTCTCAAAAAAAGAGAGAGACAGACAGAGAGAGAAATGAACACAAGTCCTTATTTATACTCATATAGTTTCCAGCCATTTTAATTGAAGACATAGGTGATTCTCACCGGTTGATGGAAAGTAGCAATAAAAAAGAATATGAGAGAGAAGATTAGCAAATACTGAGTGGAATCCTGCAATATCTGATTATTACTGTAAAGTGACTGGAGGCTCACAAGCCCAGTGGGCACGCAGACCTTAAAAGGTTGTCTTTGCTATTCGAGTACTTCATTTCTTTACCTGACCTTGCTGTCCTGCTCCCTCTCAGCCCTCAATTAAGCTGCCATTGATACAGGATTTATAATGTGTCACTGGTCCATTCAGGATACAGTGACAGAGGTGTGACTGAAAAGCTGGATAATAAAGAATGGAGGTGATTTCCATTTCTGTTCAAATCAGGGTGGCAACAACCATAGCTGACCCTTGGTTCAGACCAGCACAGCCCAGCTAGACAAATATTTCAAGCACTGAATTGTGTACTAAATGCCCAGTGCCCTTTTCAGAAGGGACACTGCCTCTGAGTGACCAAGATGCTCATAGTTTCTTCCCATGATGAGAACATCTAAACCTTGGAAAATGATTGTGGTATTCGTTATGTTACAATTTTCCAGAAAAGAATCTGTATTTATTTTTCCTCTAGGCTTCTAAACAATAAGGTAGATTTTACAAATGAGGATTTTTTAGGAATAGTTTCTTGACTATACCCAATTTGAAAATATTGTGTGGCATTGGATCACATTAATTAGGTTATTTTAAAGTCCTTTCCATTTAAAATAAAAGGAATTTTAAATGTTATGAACTTTTTTTTTGTATAGGTAGGATTATGTTAATTTGTGCCTTAAATACATAGTGAGACTTTGAAATTCTTTTGTTAGAATTCAACTATTTAAAAGAGGAGTGTTATTTCTTTAGAGTCAAACTCATTCTTATTTCACAAATTTGGAAATAAAACCCTGACTTTCTTTTTTTTTTTTTTTTTTTTGAGACGGAGTTTCGCTCTTGTTGCCCAGGCTGGAATGCAATGGTGCGATCCTGTCTCACCGCAACCTCCACCTCCTGGGTTCAAGCGATTCTCCTGCCTCAGCCTTTCAAGTAGCTGGGATTACAGGCATGTACCACCACACTCAGCTAATTTTGTATTTTTAGTAGAGACGAGGTTTCTCCATGTTGGTCAGGCTGGTCTCGAACTCCCCACCTCAGGTGATCTGCCCACCTCAGCCTCCCTAAGTGCTAGGATTACAGGCATGAGCCACCGGACCTGGCAGATATAATTTTAAAAATTAAAGTCTGATAAAATGTGTACATGTGAATTTAATTGTGGTTAGCTGTCTATTATTTAACTGATATGATAACACGCCTCAGTCCCAACTTACACAGCATTTAGAATGAATTGATAGAGGCCTTACTCTGAAAAGTCATTCTATTTCCTCAGTTTTCTGGGTTTTGAATAACTGCTAGGCCTTGCCAGGTATTCTGGCCTAAAGATAAAGCTGGTGAAAGTCAGAGCTGGGGTTTTCCTACCTCTGTGTTTATCAGTCTTCTCCTAAACCACAGTCTACCTTTTGATAGTTCTAATAATTAATTTGGTCTTTTCTGTCTTTATTCTCCCTTACCCCTCCCTTCTCCTTGTCTGTTCACAGGTTATCTTGACGAATCAGATTACAACCCATCTGAGTGGAGCCCTGGCTTCTCAGGCAGACCTGGTGTCTCCAGCTGATGATTTGTCCCTGTCTGAAGGTAAGGAATCCGTCCTAGAGAGGCTGAAACTTGACACTGACATACAGCCCCACTGCTTCTCCACCTCCTGTTGAGAGCTGGGAGATATGGCTAATAGGCCCTGGCCAGTGAACCCAACCAGAGCCTGTTGATTTAGGTTTGGCCACCTTTCCTGGCATCTGATCTTATACTTGGGGAGTCTCTTGCCCTGCCTCTATAAATGAGATCCAGTTGGAGGCCGATCACTCCTCTGTGGGCTATTTCAGGTCCTCAGAATAAGGGCTGATGAATTGTTAAATGATTTTGTTTTTGAGACTGATGCTCAAAGGTTGGCTTTACCAGTGATCCCATAGCAATTTAGCCTTTTCTTTGTGCTGAGCTCCTTTGGACTAAAAAGTGTACATCAGTTTCATGTGCCAGAGATATGACATTCCTGATCAGCTTTACAGAAGATTAAGAAAAAAATCTCCACGTTGGTAAATCTGCAAAATTTTCTCCACCCCCTGCTAGCAAAGGTCAGGCTGTCTATGGTTTCGATGGCAATAAGCTTTATGTAGCTGGGGAAATAACATCTGTAAACCAGAGGGTGGTTTCTAGCTTTTTTGAAAGTGCTTACTTGACATTTCTGAGTTGTTCTGCTTATACTCTAGTATCTTTCATGCAGAATTCTGCAGGCCTGGATAGATGGGCATAGCTCTTCCAGACCCCTCCTCCCTTTCCACTTTCTGAGAATTGTTCATGATGGAATACAGGAGACTTTTAGGCCTAGCAAGGCTCCTGACTGACTGCCCAGGTAGTCTTCTGCCCATCAACTTTGCTTGATGGTCTTAGAAATTGCAAGAACCACACCTCTGCCTCTTAGTGGTGACTTTAGGAGTGAAAACTGATGGCTTATTTATGAAGACTATACAACATGTTGTGTACCCTCCTTCTAAATTCAAGGATACGTCATCATAACCCCCATCAACGGGGCTGAAAACCTGAATCATCAAGTATTCCTCCTTCCCGAAACTTTTGTCATCAAATCTGCTTAGTCCTTCTTTCCATGTATATCTTTCCTTGGTCCCCTCTTTTTTGTAATGTGTGTTGTGATCAGCTGGTTTACTAAACTCCCAACTGGATTATTTTAATAACATCCAGATTGACCTTCCCAATGTAGCCTCTACCATTTCCATTCTGCCACGACCAAATTGAACTTCCCCATCTGGCATCGTTCTACTATGTTGCTCTCCTACTCAGAAATCTTTGAATTTTTTTTTTCCCTGAGAATGAGCTAAAATCAGTAAGCTGTTTTTAAAATATTTAGGGATTTGGGGTTTGTTAGCTTGAAATCACCCATGGTAAAAGTATTTATACCATGGAAATCAGCAAATGCTAAAAATCAGGTGTTTTTGTTTGGTTTTGTTTTTTTCTCCTTTGGGTAGACTGGTTTCCAAAACACCACTAGATAAAGTTAATGCTTTTAACCCTTCATAATCTGTCATTTCCTTTCTATTCAGATTTAGTTCCTGCCAATATCTTAGGTGAAGCTCCTATGCCAAGCGTGCTGCTCTTTGCCTGCCCCTCCCCACTCCCAGGTCCATGCCTGTGCATAGACAGCTCTCCCTCTCCAGAACAGCACTTCCCTTTTTCACTTCCACTGCCTCTTCTCATCCCACATCCACTCCTTCGAGGCTTATTTAAAGACTGCCTCTTTCACGGAACCTCCTTGCCTGTGGTCTCACTCTCTGTTTTTCCTCTGTGGCCGCTCTATCTGCTCAACTATATAAAGAAAAGAAAATTAATTTAACTTTTCATGTTTTTCTGCCTAATTGGCAGATTTTAAAGATACAACCATGTCATATTATTTTGTATCCATGTTGTTATCCAGTGACTAGCAAAATTCTAAGCACATACTAGGCAGTAAATAAATACCAAATGAATATCACAGTAAATACCTGGGAAGAACAGTGATCATGAGAATCATATAAAGTACCTATGAACATTGTTAAAAATTGTTATAATTATTACACACACACACACACACACACACACACACACACACACACACACACATTTATTCAGCTCTGAGGAGGAGACCAGAATAAACTTCTTCCTTACTTGAAAACCAGTAAGTACTTTTCTTTGTGTTGCCTTCCTGGTTTATCTTAAGCAAAGAAGAAGAGCAAATCACATAGAAAAGAAATTACTTTGAGGCTGCAGTATAACTGCCACGAGAAACTCCTGACATTGCGTTCACAGCAAAGGAGGAGTTACCAGCTTATTCTCCCAGAAATCCAAGGAGGAATGGAAACAATTGGTTTTTCTAGATTTTTTCTTTTTTGTATAGCTGAGCAGATAAAGAGGCTATGGAAATATGTTCCTAATGTCTATAATGAAGGTTTTTATTAGTGGATTAAAATGGACAATGTCTTAGAACATTTATACCCATTCAAATATATTACAACGGTTGTTAAGTTCCTATGATTTACACACACACACGTGCACACACACACACACGTGCACACACATATATAAATTGCTCTGTTTTGTTTCAAGCATTCATTGTATCAGCTTTGCCACTGAGTTATTAACTGTGGTGTTGGGCAGGCCTTTTGATCACTTGGGTCTCAGTTTCTTCTTCTGTTACATGACAGGTTGGACGAATAGAAGACTGCTAAATTTTTTTCCAGCTCTAACATATAAGATCATGAGGCAGGTCTGAAGGTCAGGAGCATTCACCCACTGATGGGGTTTTAATTCTGATTTACAGAGTAGGAGGATTGGCCGTGTTGCTGATGTTGCCCTAGATTAACACAATCAAAAGGATCTTTCCGAAATCTTAGCGCTGATACTTTGGCATACCATGTAGCAGCCTTCCCTCCATGTGTGTTTTCTTTCTCACTCTGTGTACGCTTCTGGTCTTATCTGTCTGTCTCTTGTTCTGTCTGCCTCCCTCCACACAAAGGCATACAAAATCAGAAGTGTGTGCAAACCAGTGAGAATGAGAAACACATTGGGATGGGGTGACTTTGTAACTCTGGTCAATTTGCATAAGTCCCGAAAGTTCCATTCTCCCAGTAATTTGTGAATGGAATAGTTTGTGAAAGGCAGGCTGCAGACTGACAAGCACACTGCACATATGAGGAAGTATTTTAAGTAAATAGAGAAAATTCAGTGTGTCCTCTCATTCCTTCTCAAGGCACAAAGCTCAGGGCAGGAGCAGTGCCAGGAAAGTCCTTGGCCTTTGGGGTGTACTTCTCCCTTCTTCAACTCTCTCACCTGGGAGCTGGATAACTCAACAGTGGAATGAAACCTCAATGAAGGGAATTATATCATGATGTCAAGCAGTGAACATGAGTCTACTTAATCCAAGCCAACAACTCAGCCACACATTTAATAAGGGTGGGGGCAGGGAGACCCAGCAACACAAAAAACAAAGAACTCTCAACTTTACAAACACTGGGAGGGCAACAGCTGGTCAGCCGAGATTAAAGGAGCGTGAGAGAGCACCTCCCATCTCCTGACTTCTCCTCCCCCATAGACGTCCCTGCAGCCAGCCAGGGCTCGCTTTTTACAGCCCTGTGCGGATGACCTTGTTCCAGCTAAGATAGGGGCTCTTTTGATCTCAGCAGGGGGATGCTCTGGGCCTGCAGCTGGCAGATATTAATAGTACAGGATCTGTTGGGGTGGAAGAGATCTCTCAGTTGGGCCAGGTCACTTGCATTCCCTCCTCTGCATCAGAGCAGAAGGGACTTCATTTCCCTGGATCAGCCCCTGCTGTGTACTACTCCTCTTAGGTCAACTCAGATCATTTTATCACTGGCGCTCTTGGCTGCTTGTTCTCACCCCACAACTGTTTTCAAGGGAGCACTGTTTAGGCAGTACACTGTGCACTGCAGCTGAAATCTATTACAGGACAAGGTAGACCTCGGGCCCACCCCATCCCAGTGTGTTTCTCGTGCTCACTGGTTTGCACACACTTCTGATTTTGTATACCTTTGTGTGGAGAGAAGCAGAGAGAGCAAGAGGCAAGATGTGAAGTGTATATAGAGTGAGAAAGAGACAGCAATACAGGAAGGCGAGACTGTTGCAGGTATGCCAAAGTACCAATGAGAAGATTTCTGAAGGTCCTTTTTATTGTGTTTAATCTAGGGTAACATCAGCAACACACTTATTCTTCCCACTTTGTAAATCAGAATTAAACCCTGTCATTGGGTGAATGTTCCTGATCTTCAGACCCACCTTATGATCTTAATTGTTAGAGCTGGAAAAGACTGTAGCAATCTTCTAGTCATCCAATCTGTCATTTAACAGGAGAGATGTGGATAGAAATAAGGATTTTTTTGGTTGTATATTCTATATTGTTCTACACTAGGCACTTTGAGTCACAGTATTTTCTTCTTCACATTTCATTTTGTTGACAGAAATTCAGACATATAGTTTATTGTAGAGTTCTGTGCTTAGTTATTGACACTGTTCTGTGGCCAAGGACATGTTTCTTAGTCCTTGCCAATTCTTCCTTATGGTCATTGGAGATACTAAGGATTTCTGGACCTCAGTCATAGGGAATATCTCTTTTCCCCATAGTGATTAATACAGAAGGGATCTAACAGTCCAAATGGCCTAAGATGCCATATCCTATTCTGAAGTCACCTGGGATTTGAGCAGAACTGGCTGAGTGCCCACCTACTGTGACACCGTTGGTAGGTGAGATTTAAAGGATGGTAACAGTGAGCCCTGTGCAAGACTGAAGCTGTAGACCATTGGCTTGCTTTCTTCTGATGATTTAACAGAGTAGCAGTTACTTCACTATGGTGACGTGGCCCACTTCGGAGTTCCACATGGCTTTATGGAAAAGAAGACATTTAGGCTGCCATCTTGGTATTCTCAGCATCTGGCATGTTGTATCCTTTTAACTGCCATTACTTGTTTTTGATAGATGATAGCACATGAAAACTAAAAATGTAAAATGTGTGGATAGGTCAAGGAAAGAACACAAGAGAAATAGCAGTACTTCCTAGAACCAAGAGTGATTTCTAATTTTATTGTTGGGTGGCTTTCTATTCTGGTTGGAGTCAGGGGAACTGATGGCTGATTTCATGTGCAAGAGAAAGTATTTGGGGATTCATATTCCCTCCCAACCCATCCCTGCAAAAAGCCAGAGTCCATTTGAAAGATTATATGCAAGTTTGTGGCTTGTGTTCTTTTTTAAAGTAAGTTCAACAAGCAAGAGCAGCTCAGAATGGTTGAGAGAAATCAGAGACGCATGGTTGTGAAAGAAGCAAACTTCAAAGCGTGGTATGAATTTTTAAGTCTTATTTCTTGCTTTCCAGCTGGATCTGCTCTGGATTTACTGCAGGATGTTTGAAAATGTGGCTCCCTGCTAATCTCAGACAGTTGCTATGATCAATGGTTTCTTTCATTTCCGATAAAAAACACTGGTGTTTCTATTTAAATTGTGTGTACTTTCAGCTTTATTATTATAGTTGTGATTTATTGTCCTTCATTACCCAAATTTGTAATCCATTAACCACAGACTTCGGGGGGGGTTGGTCAAGTTAGCAGAAATCTCTATATGCTTTAGCTCCAAGGCCCTCCACAGCCCAATCTCAAACTTAATGTTCATTGGTTTGTGAAGGGCCATGTACCAATGTGTATGAGTGGAGCAGTTTTAAAAATCCGCTCCTTGGAGGTATGGTACAAGTTGACTATAATTAGTTCTTTGAAAGCCTAAGATGTCACCATGTGACTGCAAAGTTAATATTAACAACTATGATCAACATTATTAACATTAGCGTTTCCATAGTATTTTTAATTGTCTTAAAATGATTAATTTCTTAATCTACCTCAAGCAACTGAAGCATGAAGGAGAGAAGGGAATTGCCGAATGGCCACACAGTGAAAGGTTGTATGCTGGGAACAGAAGTCAGAGCCCCTTCTGTGAAGTTTTAGATTTGGTTTACTGCTGCCCCTTAGGAGTGGATTTTGGATAAAAATGTTTAAGTGTCCTGGTGACCTTTCAGTTTTTGTTTCCAAAGCCACAGACTATATCAACACACACGATTTTATGTGGTTCTATTCACAAGGGCACATGCTGACCAGTGCACTACTTCTCTGGTATTCAGGAGACCATGGCACTTGACTGGGCATATGTCTTCCAGCAGCTGTTCAGATGCCATGAAAGGCCTGATTTATAGAAAAAGATTAAAAGCACCAAAAAAATGTGTGGCATTTGGCTAAAGAAAGCCTAAATATTATGCGAGGGAGGGGAGGCTAGAGTTGAGAGGAGACGGGCACAGCCTACAAATGTCAGAAAAGCTGTAAATCTCGAAAGGGAGAGGAATGTGGTGAGGATTTTCAGCCTAGAGGCCAGGGGGCAATATAGCCTCAACTAGGAGATCAAAAGGAGAAAGGGAGCATTAAAGTCAACCACCAGGAAGTGCTTCTTGTCAGGAGCTTTGTTTTGCTCGTGGTAGTTTGCCAAAAGGAGGCACGTTTGAAGCACAAGATGCATTACAGTCAAGTTAGATGAGAGCCAGAGAGGTTTCTTTGGGCAACAGTCCTTGAGGTAGTTTGTGTGAGTGTTGGGCTAGTTTTGAAAGTACTTTCCCCTCACCCTCAAATCTTTTTACTGTCTAGGATTTACTGTCTAATTTCTCACATCTGCACTGTTTGTGTTAAGCTCTCAACGCCAAGAAGGCTGGAGGGACAAAAACACCAAGGCATCTTTGTCAGTTGCCTCAGCTAGAGAGGTGACGACAGGGCCAAGAGCTGAGAGGATGGGATGCCAAGAGGTGGTGTGATCCCAGAGGCCTTCAAGTTAAGACTCTCTGAGAAGAGATCCCTGTTTTCCATCGCTGCAGAGAATGCTATACGAAGGGCAAGAGGCCTCTTGAGTCACAGATTATAAAGAAGAAAAGAGTGGCTGCTTTTTAGGGGTGATGCCCAATGATGTTTAGTTTGTGTTGTAATGTGGCATGCAGTCTCTTCAGATTTGTGATGTTTACTAGGATTTGGAGAAGGATTGTAACAAGGTCTAGCAAGGCAGTCTAGCCCAAGGAGGGCCCAGTTGAGGTCCGACCTGGTTTCTGATATCTATCCCTTCCAAAGCTGTATGTTTGATCAAAGAAGATGGATGATCTTCCCCAGATAGAGGAGGACTGTTCTTCAGTCAAAGATATGCAGTGATTGTATTTCTCCACCAAAACCTTTATTCCATTTTCTCAAACTTTAGCACGCATCAGAATCACCTGGAGCGCATATTAATACACATATGACGGACCATATATTGCATGCCTGGCATTGTATGCTTATCACATCTAGTCCTCACAACCGGCCTCTGAGGATAGCACAGTTGGCCCTCCTCATCCATGGGTTCTGCCTCCATAGGTTCAACCAACAGTGAATCAAAAAATAGTAAGTATGGAAAAAATGGATGGCTGTGCCTGTGCTGAACACATAGAGACTTTTTTCCTTGTCATTATTCCCTAAATAATACAGTATAACAACTATCTACATAGCTTTACACTGTATTAGGTATTGTAAATAATCAAGAGATGATTTAAAATATCCAGGAGGATGTGTATAGGTTATGTGCAAATACAAGGCTGTTTTACATTAAGGACTTGAACATCCATAGATTTTGATGTCTGCAGGGGGTCCTGGAATTAATCCTCCACAGATAGTGAAGGGTAACTACATTAATTATCCAATTTTGTAGATGAAGGAATTGGGGCTTAGAAGGCAACATAATTAGTGGCAGAGTCAGGATTTCAACCCAGGGAGACTGGCTCCAGAGGTACATTTTTATCCACTAATCTTTTTTGTAAGGATACAATTGAGATTATCATGACTATGTATAAATACAAACTATAATACTGCCAGATCACTTGGGAATTGGGAAAGTTGAAACTTAGGTTATTCTCTTCATTTATCTCATCTCTGTTGTGCCTTTCCATGACACTGACAGTTGACTTTATGATCCAATTGACCCATTTTATCTTTCATATCTGGTAAATTCTGTTCATGGTTATCCCTTCATCCATTCGGCCATAATAGTAATATCCTTCCAGCAGGGTCCATTGATGGGGGCATTTTCCCCTTATAAGGGGCTATATATGAAGGACAGATTCTTTTTGAAGGGAGGTAAGTACCCAAGCATAACATCTAATAGAAGGACTTTGTTCAGCTGAGCAGACATTGTAAGTTTATTAAGCAGGACTGTGTAGCTCTGTTGATCCCTTTAGTCATTTTCATTCTAAGCATCTTCTCCTTCTTCCATTTATCTGTCTGTTTGTTTATTTATTTAGAGACAGGGTTTCACTCTGTTACCTTCACTGTAGCCTTGTCCTCCCAGGCTCAGGCTCAAGTGATACTCCCACCTCAGCCTCCCAAGTAGCTGGGACTATAGGCAAGCATCACCATGCCTGGCTAATTTTTTTAGTTTTATTTTGTAGAGACAGGGTCTCACTATCTTGCCCAGGCTGATCTGAAACTCCTAGCTTCAAGCGGTCATCCCGCCTCTGCCTCCCAACGTGCTGGGATTACAGGTATGAGCCACCATGCCCAGCCCTCTCCTTTGAGATCAAAATTTTGGTAGAAGTTACCTGTCACTAGTCCATGCCATCAAGACAATATACTGTTTTTAAAATGAAATTTAAAAGCATTTTCTTTTTAGCCCCAGATAACCTGGCTCCTCCTTGATCTAATTTTCTTTATACCAATAATCAGCCCTTGAATTTGTCTTTAGGAGGGGAGAGATGTCTGTTCCATTTATCCCAAATCCACTGTCTACTCTAAACTATTATTATCGGGTGAGATATGAGGCCTAAATTTAACCATGTATAAATTACCTCATATTCAGGGGCATATAATAGAGGCGCATTAGCACAGGCTGTAGCCCATGGTCAGCCATCATCTATCCACTGCTTGAGCAAGGGAAGCTAGAGAAGCTAAGAGGGCAGCTGGATAACTAAAATATGTGCAGTGGAGAACCCTGTGTCTGTTAGTTACATCCTTTCCGTGATTTACAATATGCTAGAGCAGAATTACTCTCTACTCTCAGGGGAGTGTCTGAGTTTTATGGGTTAAATGCAGATGTGTCTGTGTATATATGCAGTGTTTGCGTGTGTGTTGAGGGTGGAGGTTCCTGTGTTTAATAGAAGATCTTTTTAGGTTATGATGTTGATTTTTTTTTTTTTAGCCATACTTCCATCTAATAGGCTCATCAGAGCAGCTAAGATAATCACATTTCCTGGCACTGTCATCTCCAGCTATAGAGGATGAATGAAATCCCAGTGGACAGGGTTAAGGAGACAAACTTTGTTTTGCTTTCAAATATGGTATTTAGGTAAATGAAGCTAGAAAAGTATCAAAATAAATTCCTTCTGAGTAGAAATCTAGACCAGAGATAGAATAAGCAATTGAAAACTTTAAATGTAGATCCCAGAAAACGAACAACAGTGAATAAGTGGCTGCCGGAGACCAAGGGTTGGGTCCAAGGTCAGCCAGGAAGAAGGTTCTTGCTCCTTCAGGGACCAAACTAGAACTGCGAGAAATAGTTTGCCCTTTGACTGGATAATACAAAACTAAGGAAAATCAGCAGAAAGTCCTGTCTTAGGGTCATTAGAATGTAAGTTCTTTTTTTCTTTTTCTCCCCTCACTGCAACCTCTGCCTCCCTCATTCAAGGCTCGTACCTCAGCCTCCCAAGTAGCTGGGATTACAGGCACACACCACCATGCCTGGCTAATTTTTTTGTATTTTCAGTAGAGTCGGGGTTTCACCATGCCGGCCAGGGTAGTCTCAAACTCCTGACCTCAAGTGATCCACCTGCCTCAGCCTCCCAAAGTGCTGGGATT
Organism: Sapajus apella; assembly: GCF_009761245.1. Classification (NCBI taxonomy): domain Eukaryota; kingdom Metazoa; phylum Chordata; class Mammalia; order Primates; family Cebidae; genus Sapajus; species Sapajus apella. Next base: position 4,786,128 of record NW_022436999.1, on the reverse strand, counting down.
ACAGGAGTGAGCCACCATGCCCAGCCAGAATGTAAATTCTTACAGGCAGGAATTTTTGTCACTTGTTCAGTGCTGGATCCCCACATCTTAGACAAGTGCTTGACAATAACAGTTAATAAATACTTGATGATAATAAATACTGTATGATGAATGGCAATAGGCAATGCAGGGAACCGTGTCAGAAAGGAAAGAACAGAAGCGGAACAGCTCAGCTTTTGAAGGAGTAATCTCCTACATTCACACAAGGGCGGTGACTGAGTAGCTTAGTGTGATATACTATAATGATATTTATTAGGCACCTACTGTCTACTAGGTCATGTGTTAGGCAGGTGCTGCGGACACAGAGACAAAAGCTACAGCTCCTGCTCTTTGGGAAGCTCACAGTCAGGGAAGGGGAAGGGGCGTGGCATATGATGGGCGAGTCAGCAGATGACACTTGGTGTCATGATGGCACTAGGTTTGGAATATTTCTGGAGGAACAGATAGGAGTCCTGGCTTGCGGATGGAGGCTGTCTCGGAACTTTACAACAAGGAGGAATTTGAGCTGGATCTTGAAGAATTAACAGTAGTTCCTAAGAGGACAGAGAGAAGGGGAAAGCACACCTGGCAGAGGGAAAAGCCCATGTCATGGAATCGAGGCAGGGTGTGGAGCCAGGCAGGGGCTCCACTGTGAAAGGTCTTATTCCCCCTGCTAATCAGTTTGATTTTTTTCCTGAGGGTGATAGGAAACCATTGAAATAGGGAAGTGACAGAATAAAAATGCAACAACTTTGTGGGGTTCAATTATTACCCTCAATTTAGAAACAAAGAAACTGAAGTGCAAAGTATTTCCATAACTTGCTGATGATCGCATAACTAGTAATTAGTTGGCATTCAGACCTAGAGTCTGGCTGTAGCTTATGATCACATATTTCTGTTGAGAGGTTTCCATGCATCAGTATAATTGTAGCTGTTTTTTTTATATGTGCCCTGAAATCTCTATACTGATAGTAGTAAAGCAATGTTTTAACAGAAGCTAAAGCACTGCATTTGGAATCGGGAGACCTGTGTTCAAGGGCCAGCTTTGCCACAAACCATCTGTACTATTTTGAGCAAGGCACTTAACTTCTCTGGACCTCAGTTCCCTCGGCCATCCTGCAAGCATTAGGGGAAGGTTGCAGGCCTTTCAGTTTGCTTCTTCTGTCACCTTCTGTCTTCAGTGAGCAAATTGGTATGTTCTTTTTCAAGCCTCAGACAGGCTTCTCTGTTCACTTCTTAAAGAAGGCTGAAGCAACCAATCTATGAGCATTTTGGCACATTCCTTTTGACAGTGTTATGCTATTGAGCATAATCTTTGACTATAATCCATTATTTTTTACCATATTGCCCCAAAATATGGCAAGTCGCTGCTGTTATATAAAACATACCAGAAATAGAATTTTAAAAATATGAGGTAGGTTCTAATATTTTTTCCCCACATCCCACTGAGTCATTGTGATGTATTCCCACCACTTGGTATAGTTCAAATTTCTCCCTTCCTTGTTTTTACTGCAGAGCTCTTTACTGTCTCAAGTAGAGTGAGACTGAAAACAAAATTTGAGCACTGGGCCCATTCATTCAATTGTTTATTCATTTACACATTAAGTATGAGGCACCTATAATGTGACATGCTTGCTGAATTTTCAGGAGGCCATAAGAACAATACCAGGCTTGGCCCCTGCCCTCTCAAATATAAAGGCTAATTCTAGTGTTTGTCAGCTTCATCTGGTTGGAACCCTAGAATTCTTGTATACTGTAATGAAGCTAAACTTTAAACTGGCTATATGTATTGCAATACAGTGGATAAGACAAAAAAAGTCATGAAAATAAGGAAAATCCAGAACATGAGACCCACAGACATGAAACACTGAAAGTCACATTGTAGTACAGCATCTAATGAATTGCCAGGATGAGAGAAGCAGATTTTTAATATCAGAGGCATTCACAGAAAGGAGAGATCATTGTGATCTTTGTGATGGAGGCTTGGACCATTGCCTTAGGATGTCAGGGCAGAACTAAGATGGACCCCCCTGGTTGGTCTGTCCTGATTCACTGTGTCTGCAGTCCCTGGATATCAGCCAGCAGACCACCTCCATCACTGAGTTAGACCCACTTACAAAGTGGCAGGCTATTAACCAGCCCCCTGTTCCACTGAGAGCTCGCCAGGCTGGCCATGGTAGCATGGTATAGGCTGGAGTGGCTTAGTACCTGTGGTGGGTGACTGTTTTTCTTGGCTAGCTGTTTAATGAGCAGCCAATCGGGTAAATTGCTGCTTGGTTTCTCTCCTCTCTTCAGACACAAATAATTCAGTACATCCTAGTGGAATGGTCGTGTTAGGGAACTGGCTTTCTTGTGATGATCATCTTGGTTCCCACGTTCTTCCCTCCCCACTAGGCTAGAGTTTGGAGGAGCTATTGAAGAACCTTGAGAAAACTGTTAACCTTGAAAGTTCAGCTATTCATCATCAAATGTATTAAAAAATGTTTATAGCCAAAAGTTTACTGTCTATGGCAGTTTTAAATATCAAGGTCATGATTTCATTAATTTTCCCCTCCATTTAGTGTTGGCTTAGAGAAGTAGGAGACTGCAATTCACAAGTCCTTTCTGGTCTTGTAACCAACTTGCATTATCAAGTTCAGGTAATCACCTTGTTCTTTTCTGTTTATTTACCCATGACTTAGGCTATAAAGTTGCCCATGCCTCTGGTGAAATTCACAAATGAAACTTCACCTACCTGGGTTTCATATTTGTGAGAAATCATTTTTTTCTCCATGAGAATGTGCAGTGTAGCTGAGACAAGCATGATTAATTCTACACATGAATTAAAACAAACCTAAGCTCCACAGCTCTTAGAGGAAGTCATCTGAAATTGTTCTATGTGACCCAATATATCTTTTGACCAGTTTGCATTGGAAACCACAACGAGCATGGAAGAAATATAACCTTGATCCTTTGGCCTGATAAACATTCTTACGATTCTAAACATATCTAGAGTTTGTGACAAGTGTGTGTTGGAAAAATCATTGAAAACACATGAGTTAGTAATGTTCTCTTTTAGAAGATGAACTTGCATGGCCGAAGTGAGATTCCAGTGGGAAGGACCTGGTAGAGAAGGAGTGGGAGAATGCGTGTTGACCTCTGGAGGGCAGATTATGGCATGCCAGGCAACGTGTTGTGCCATCAGGGAAGTAATCTAGAAAGACAAGGAGACTCATGAGAAAGGAGATGACTTCTGTTGACAGGTCATCGTTGTTCAGACTCAGTGCAGATGAAAAAGGAAATCCAGAAACCTACATGACAGCGCTTCTTGGATTGGATGAAAATATTGATTTTTTTTCCTAGCTGGAATTTGACAGGGTCAGTTCATGTCTGGGTTTTCAGCACTTAATACAGGGCCCTTTTGTCTTGGAAGGCGGCTGGACTGGTTTTTCCTCCAGGCAGGTGCACAGAGGGCGTTTATTGTAGCCTGAAACACAAACACCAAGCCCCTAGGCCCCGATCCACACACTCTCCAGTGTGGTTCAAGAAAATAAAGTGAACAATGTCTCTTGCAACAGGCAAGCACTGTAAATGCCACTCCTGAATGAAATATTTCTTAAAACTTTGTATCCGTAACCTGATCGTCTCTTAAAACTTAATTATATGTCAGAGAAAAGGAAGCTTTTGGCTCCTCCAGCTGTCCAGGTTGAACGAGAGCGCACAATGGAGCATATCCGATTTGCAGCCTTACTTAGGTAATCAGATTAATATCTCCTGAATTGAATTTACCCTTTTGATATGGAGTCTTTCAGCTGCCTTGTTTCACATCTCAAATTCTGACAAAGCTGTGCGGCCTTTGAGTAATTTTCCTGAAATCTATATGCGGGAAGCCTGTGCTCTTTCGAGCAGTTTTTGGGACTTGTACCAATTAAATCTGTCTCTGGCACACTTTTAATGGCATTCTTTCCCCTGAGTCAACAACTGCTCCAAAATCTGAAGTCATTTGTTTAATTTAAAAGCAAAGGTTATGGAACAACCATTTCAAGCTTCACCAGCCAAGCTCCTGTGGCTTTGAAGAGGGAGATGAGGCAGAGGAAAGGCTAATAAACTGAATTTCTTATACACAAAATAAATTAATTACTGTGTTTCTATAAGTTAGTATCAAATCAAGTTTGTCTACACCCTCCCTGCCAACCTAGCTCTCCCTTTCTCTTCAAACTCACCCTCTCTGGGCTTTCATACTCATGATTGAGGCTCCCCCTCTTACTGTTGTTCTTGCAACATAAACATCTGGACTGGATTTTTGTCAGCTGGAGTCAAGAGAGAACTGTAAATGATGCAGTGATTTTTTTTCCGTCCTTATTAAATTTATTTATAGCCAGTCTGAAGCCAGGAAATGTGCTAGAGCCTTTGATTGGAGGTTCTCGAGGAATGTACAGTGGATAGTGTTTTCCCCTGTTGTTTTCTAAATAATATCAAGGATAGAATCACATAACTTCCAACTTGAGTATTTTTTACCCTGAAGGACACTTTATTAGGACATTTTGTGCGTCAGAATTCTTCCATTGTATTTACTTATCCAATATGCTTTCCTTTCTGTCAGTGAGAGAAAAGGAAATGTACATGATAGGTTATTTCTGAAAAATTATAAAGATGGAGAGTGAGTTCTGGTTGTTTGAGACATGAACCAGCAGCACGAGTATTTTCTTTTGCCAAAGAAACACAGCATGGATCCTATTTCTACCTCATAACAACTTCTACAACCTTAAAGCTGCCAAATCTCAAGAATTTCATTCATTTAGTCATTATTTAAGAAAATAAAAGGTCCTACAAGCTTCTTACTAAAATAATTTATAAAATATTTTTCTCTGCCCTTATACCTTGTTAAATAACAGTGTCTTGATGTTTATAAAATTATTTAAGAAACAAAACTTTCTAGAGGAGGCTGAATCGAATGATAATTTCTTGAGGTCCCTTCCCAGTTCTATGATTTGAGGTGATTCTTTAATTTTCCTTAACTGTCTTTTATGTCTGTGTCATTTTTTTTTAAAGGAAGCTGTTTGAGAATGAGATTTGCTACACCCATAGGCATTTTTTTCTTCAGAAAAGAGACTGTTTAGCTTTCTGCCACCCAAGTCATTCGTCCTTAGCCTGAACAATGGAGCTTAATGTTCTCCATCTTCCTAAGGGTTAGTGTCTGTTGTTATGAAAGTGAATTGAAACCAAATGTACTTTCTGTTGGAAAGGCTGCCCTTGCTCTCAGCTCATGGACAATACGGAGAGAGAAGACTCTTATAAAACAGAAGGAAAAATCCTTGCTGTTATGTCCTAACACCAGTTATTTCACTATTAGACCTATGAACGTATCTTTGATGCAACACCACACTATTTGATGATGTTTCTGTGTCACTTAAAGATGGGTGTTTCATATTTAGCTCTTAGAAATGTTAGCAGATATTTTCATGAGTTATCTTGCTTATGGACTGGAAAAGCTATTCTTACAGTAAGACCCTTCATTAACTAAGAAGGCATAAAAGACAGCTCATGTTCTCCACCAAGAAAGGAGGCTCTGTTTCTATCTGTCTGATGGGAAGCATTTGAGACACAGCAGCCTCATGAAGTGTGGGTATCTGTTTCCCACTTCCCAGTTTTTAAAGTAAAAGCCAAGTCAATGGCACTGGTATTGGCAGTGAAATGAGCCACAGAGGATCACAACTCAAGGATCAGCAAATGAGAGGCCTGAAGGGTAAGAATGTTTATTTTCAGGGAGAGAAGAAAGAAAAATCACAGAGAGGTAGAGAAAGGTGAAGGGCCAAGGATTAATCCAGCGGACATTAAGCAACACTGTATCTTCTGAGACACTAAAGCCAAACAGTTCCTGCTAGATGTAACTTTTATTATTTTGGGAGATGAAAATCGCTGGGGCATGGAGTTCTCATTCTGTACTTGGAAACTTCCAAAATATTTTAATAATAACAATAATGATAATAATGCTAATCACTTTAATTAAATCTCCCTAATAAGCATCTTTAAATGCAGTGTTGTTTGCTGTAAAACGTCCCATCTAATGGTAGAGGCTGGATGTCTGCCAAAGACATGGTGAAGGAACCACCACAGAGCTGCTGGTGTTGGACCCTGGGAGAGCTGGTTCCTCTAGACAAAGGAAGTGAATAATCATGGGGAAGTGGTTATTCCAGCTCTGACACTTAGGGAATTTCAGTAGAATGCGATGGCCCTATACATGAAATATTCTTAGACATATTCAGTTAATACATATAAATTGTCATGTGAAGCATAATTTGAGGAATACAGAAGATTATAAGGTGTTATTTGTTATTTGATTCTGCTTTTTTATGTTAGTTTGGAACCATTGTCAGGCATGGGAATACTTTCACTGATATTCCTGTCTTCTGTAGTTCAAGGCCTTAATAATAAATTGGTTTTGAATCAATCAGTTGTCTGATAGACGGCTCCTGGGAAGACTGGAGAGCCTTACGAGGGTGCCCACCTGTCTCCTGTGTAAAAGGCCCTTTACTCTGGCAGCTTCACTCTCGGGTAGTGTTGGGTAGACATGAGATCAGATATCCTGCTCACTGTAGGATGGAAGGGATCACATCAAAGCTCTGTGGCCTGTATTCCCCTCAGGCACCCAAACCCGATTTCCTCTTATCACCTGATGAATTTTCAACTGTTCTACCTTTTCATTCTCTGTGCTTGTGTTTTTTACAAAACCATGAAGCCTGTAAACCACACCGCAGATATGATCACAACAATATTAGTGGAGAACCTTATGCTGTTGTCAGGATCACCATCATAGATATGAGTGCTTGATGCAGGATATGAGGGATAAGGCGGCAGTCTTTTTAAAAAGCAGGCCATGGCTGGACATGGTGGCTCACTCCTGTAATCCCAGCACTTTGGGAGGCCAAGGTGGGCAGATCACCTGAGGTCAGGAGTTCGAGACCAGCCTGGCCAACATGGTGAAATACCATCTCTACTAAAAATACAAAAATTAGCCGGGTGTGGTGGTGCACACCTGTAATCCCAGGTACTCAGAAGGCTAAGTCAGGAGAATTACTTGAACCTGGGATGCGGAGGTTGCAATAAACAGAGATTACCCTACTGCACTCCAGCCTGGGCCACAGAACAAGACTCCGTCTCAAAAAATAAATAAATAAACAAATAAAATAAAAATAAAAAATAAAATGCAGATTACCTTTGAACCTGTTTAGATAGTGGTCCTTCATCCACTGCCTCTTACCTCCTCAGCTCCCATTTTCCAAACCCCACACACCTCATCTTTGCGAGGATGAAGTACAGTCTCTCCAGAACGTTTCCGAGTGGAGGGTGCAGAGTAGATTGTGGGTGCCATGTCTATGTTGTTAACTGCAGTCCAACATGTAATCTAGTTAAAAAAAAGAAAGAAAAGAAAAGCCAATAAAATAAATTTAATAGACTACCCCTAGGCAACTTTGTCTGAAGAGGAAATCATTGCAAGAAAATGAGACTTACTAAATAGGCCATTTGGGAAGCAGGCAATAGCTATTTTAAAGGCTTGAAGTTTTAGTATATGTATATGCCTTTTCCCTCTCATCTCTTGCAAATAAATAATGGTTTACATGGGGAGAAAATTCAGGAAAAAAGCCTTTTAAAAAATTTCCAGGAAATCTGGCCACCATGTTTCTGCAGCCAGTGATAAATGACAATGCCACCAGCAGTGACCTAGGACATCTGAATTCTTGTTCTTCTGAAGAGCTTGCATTCTCTTTTCAAAAGGAATCCTGTTCCTATTGCAATCTTTAAGCTATCTCATCTCAAGGTCATCTTTTTTCCGTCTATTATCATACTTGAAAAGCACTAGTGCTGTTAAGAAGACTCTACCCATAGATCTTGATGTCATTTGTAAGGAGGACAAGATTTAAATAAAAGGTAACTGGATATTGAAACTGAGCAGTGTTATTTCAATTCATGTTGTACAAATCAACTAAATAAAAGTTTACCTATTTTCAGGGATAACTGAGTGTTCTTCATCTACAAAGGCCCAAGTCCATATGGGATAGTAGCACAATGGAGGAGAAATGTGTTTTTGTTTTGTTTTGTTTTTTAGGGCTGATGAAAGGTATTGTATCCAAGGTTAAGTTATAAACAGAGAAGCTGTTCCTGATTGTGAAGATTGACTCAGTTAGCCTGCACTGACACTTCCGAAAAGGTGGAAAGAGCAAAAATGCAGTTCCCTGGAGTCTCTCAGTTGTGTGATATCCACGCATGTTCAAAGCAGAATGTAGAACAATCCACTCTTCTGCTGCCCTGCCGTCCTCTAGTTTAAAATCCGTTGCAGACTGAAATGCAGAGGGAGAAGATGCTATTGCTTTACCTATGTAGCTATTAAGGCAAGGGTGGGATGAAGGCTCAGTCTTCACAGACCTGCAGATTCCCTCCAGTATTAACCCTGTTGTCATCTGAGGGCAGCTGGGTCAACAGGTGTAACCTCCCTTTTTTTCACTGAACAAAGGCAGCTAGGCTTTCAAGGGAAAAAAGCAGACCAGCCCTGGTAATCATACAAATAGTTCTCAAAGCCCAATTAAACTAAAATGTCCCAACTCAGTTTTTTTCCACAGTTTATGGATTTTGCCAGCATAATGATCAAACTTTAAATGTTTTCTCTTTTCTACTGTCTTGTTCTTTTTGGTTCACCTGGTGATGTTATAGCCTTTCTATTTGAAGAACTAGTGGAAGATAAAATGTTGCTAAGAGCAATTTGGTTAGCATTGAAAATATTAGGAAAGAAATAGAGGGAGCAGCCATTATTAGCAAAATAACCTGGTTTTATGTATTAAGCTTGGAAAAGAAGAATTAAGGCCATTTGGGCTATTTATGCAAAATACCTTCGTTTTACTAACCACAGAGAAAGCCCTTGGTTGGGTTGTCTTGAGTAGTTAGAACTGGGGGTGGCCAAGATGACTGGTTGCTGATTTCCAGCACTGTGCGTCAACCACCAAATGATTATAACTTTCAGAGTTTATGGGGAAAGGGTATGATATGAATTTTGAGGTTTTTGCTGCTGCTTATGCAAAACGTTATTTCGGTTTCAAGCAGCTGATCACAATTGCAACTGCTTATACCTGGTGAATTATAATATTCTGTATGAGAACTGCACTGCATGTCTGTGGGGGCCGTCCCATCTGCCTCCTTTGTAAATCTCTTCTCCTTTCAGTGCCTCCAAACTTGGGCCCCAAAGAGAGGTACAGCAGCTGAATGTCATTCTCTTGGGCTGTGGCCCAGACATGCATCTTTCTGGAAGGATGACTGAATCCCATTCTTAAGTCTAAAGTTCCTCTTGATTAGCGGCTCCTTTTGTTTGTTGTTTTTAACGGCATCTCTGTCTTTCATGGGTAGCTTACAGGGATGCGTTTGAGAGCCCCTTCCAGCTGGGAAGCCGCCCAACTCCCACCAGCTGAGTCGGGGGATGGCTTCCTTTAGTTCCGCTGCTGTCTGTGGACTACAAGAACTCCACTTCCAGCCCCAGCCACAGTGGTTCTTGTCTGCTGTGCAAACTTGGCTCTCTTCTCTGGGTTTTCATTCTCCAGCCATCTGGGCATTTTGGGCACCCCTCTTATCTTAGTACCTTGGCACTCAGGACCACATGTCACCGTATCACAGACATGCAAACAAAGGCATCCTTCACCTCTGGCTTGCAGTTCCCCTGGAACTGTCATAGGTTGAGCGGCAGTCAGGGAGATTGGGGGTTGGGCATCGGTCTCGAGTGATATAAATGGTTTTTCTGATAGAACACATTTGGAATGGGGTGACAATAGCTACGATTGTTCAGTACTAGGCTTCTTAGTGCCTAGCTTCCTCCTTTTCCTCTGACTATTTTGAAATCTAGGAGGAAGGAGCATAAAGACCCCTGTGGCTTCTGATTGCTATAACCTCTATAGGCCTGGAAGCTTCAGCTTAGGGGCTAGAAAACTGCTGTGTGCCAGAGCAGTTCATCTAGCTTCCTATTAAGAATTCTGTGTGCATTACCCACTTTTAAAATTCCTCCTCCTGCTTCCTCAACTTCTGTCTTGGGGAGGGTTTGATCAGAGTCATTCTGTCTTCAGAGAAGTATCTGGAAAAATTGGTCCAAGAGTGCCAATAGCAAGTTCACTATAATTGCCCTGCCTCAAGGAAAATAAACATTTGATCAAAGGGCACTTCCACTGCCCAGTTCATTCCTGCTCTACTGTGTCCTCTCCTGTCCCTCCCTGCACCCCTCTGACCCCTGCACTCATTGTGATCCCTCATTCTGCCCAAACGTCTCTCAGTGGTCAACAAGGCACGAGCCAGCCAAAGAAAATGCAGCCAAACAGTGTTAACCGCTTCCATTTAGAACTCGGTAGTCAGGTGGGGCTGCAGGTCTTCGAAAGGCAAACTTAAAATGCTTGCCTCTTTTCAGCAAATCTGATTTCATATTTGGCTGCTGATCATTCAGACCCTGGTATTTGTTTGTACATTGGAAGCCCAAAGCTTCCACATAGTTGAATCTACGGAGCAGAGTCATATTAACAAGACATATCTTGGTTATGATGCCAAAACGGTGATGCCACTTCATTCACACCAAAGTGGACGGGTCTTATTTATTTATTTTTAAGAGTTGAGGCAGCATAGAGAAGCTCAGACATTCATTCAGGATCATCCACTGAGTCCAGGTTTTGATCTTCTGGCCCCTATGACCGTCAGTGATGGTTCAGAACATAGACTGGCTTCTGTATAGAGCGTGAGACCAATTTAACTGGAACCATAGGTTCTTAATTATGACTTCCCCTCCCACCCACTGCCACCACCATCCAGTTGCCAGAACCCAGTTGGTTTTCTGTGAAAAGGCAGCTAGTGACACTTCGCGTGGGTTCACCAGAAGGCCTTTCAGTCTTTGTCTCATTTTAATTGTATATCTCAACCAAGAAGATCAGCTCTCCACATGTAAAATTAACTCCCTTCAGTTTTCAAAGTTTCTTTCTGAGAACTACCTATTGTCAGCCTCTCATCCTGTGTCTGGCAAACTTAGAAGAAACAATGAAGTTCAGAGTACAGACCGAGCTCCCAAAGCACTGATCTTTTATGTATCCAAATGAGGGAAGAAGGAGTGCATATTCTCTGGCATAAGCTGGCTCTACCACATGAGTTGAAGTAAATGGCCATTTTATTTCACATTAGGAGGAGAGATTTGGAGCAGTTTGGCAGCAGATCTGTAGCTGGGTAATTAATCTAAGAACTATAGTTTTCTTCCACATAGGAGATTAAATACCCATCTTTGGTCAGTTGAAAGAGGGCCTCTTGGACTATCTAATCTTTGCAGAAGGCCCCATGATGGGCCAGCACAACAGTCTTTGCATGTATTGCTCCCTGTGTTAAAAACAACAACAACATTATCATTTTCGTGTGTGTAAATAATAAGGTCTGCCAGCATTTGCAGCTCTTTAGGCCCAAAATAAAACTTTAGTTTCACTTGAACTGACTTTATATCAATTTTCTACTACTAAAACAAGTTACTGCCTCCCAGAATTTGAAGAAATGTGACTGTTAACTAGGGCTTGTCTGAATGAGAACAACAGCATTGCTCTTTCGGTAGTGTAATAAATATCATCTTAGACTTAAATGGCATTTTCTTTAGGGCATTACCAGAGTTTATATATCTTATCATTCATTTACTTGATAGCTCACTGAGATAGTTTGGGTATTGCTGCTATATTCTCCATCTATAAAATAGAAAGAATCAAAATATTAAGTTCAATTTAAGTGGGTTACAAGAAAGAATACAGACAAATACAGACATTTGTACGATATGTATTGCCAAGATGCTGCCTGGAGCTTTTAAACTTTGTAAGTTCTGCATTTCACCTACCCAAGGGAGTCTGGGAGTGTGTAATTTGGGCCAGGGTACAACAGGCCCTTGGCCAGGTTGAAGTGGACAAACAAATGGAATTGGTTCCAGTTTACCAACCTGACACAAATTATGTGCTGGTCAAGGAAGTGTTTTTCAAATCATGGGGAGCCACTAGTGAAAATCTACTGGTGCTTTGATGGTGGCCTTTGCAGATACTTTTATAATTTGAAACCATTCCCATGGCAGGCCCAGGGAGAGGTCTTACTTTAGCCAACATGCAACATTAGGTAGAAGAAATGGGGCCTTTCTGGCTGATTTGACCTGTGGGTGGGCCCTCTTCCACATGTTTCTAATTAGGATGCAAGAAAGAGCAGATATTCTGTGGCGACTCTCCTTTCCTTCTCGGCTGTGAGACAGAACAACAGTGCCTTTGTGATGACCTTTACAGAGCTGTTTACATTTGGTGACCTGCCTGAACACTCCTGCCAGAGTGGACGCACCTCTTGGTTAATGAGGAACAGCCATGCTATCTTTTACTATGGTAGACCTTGGAGGTTAAAGTGAAAAATAAGAGGATTCTCTGTTGATGACTAGTCGAAGTTAATTTTCTTTACAGATTTATTGAGGTATAATTTACATACCATAAAATTCACCCATTGTGAATATACAATTCCATGATTTTTAGTATAATAAATTTATAAAGTCATGTCATTGTACAATCCAGTTTTAGAACTTCAGTAGGAGTTATTTTGAAAATATCAAATAATGATCATAATTGGAATGTGGGTCATGCTGAAGTGAAAAAGAAATTTGTGAGGCTATCTTGGGTTAAGGAAGAGGCCCACCCAGGAAGCCACTGGAGACAGTTAAGTCTCAAGCTTCTCGAAATACATGAAACCTTGAGATTAGCACTTATATTTCAGAACATATTCCGTATTTTTGCTCACCAAATGGTATAAACTACTTGAAAAAATGAGAAGCTGCTGCAGAACCTACCTCATGTGTCAGCATCAATTAATGTTTCTTGGTTATAAAGAGAAGGAGAAGATCGGAATCTAAGCTCCCCTCAAAGAGCTTATAGTTCACTTTGAAGATCTCATCACATACTTATTTAAGTGCCCTCTCATTTTCAAGTACTGTGTTAAGTACTGCAGACACATAGATAGTGTGACAATGTCTCTACCCTTAAGAACTAGTAGTCCAGTGGTTTATAAGAAATTTCAATATGATGTCATAAATTCTGTGGTAAAGTGCTGTGTGATATCAGGAAGGTCATCAGTAAAGACTTTCTAGAGGTGATGTTACTAAGAAATCAATGACATGGTTAATAAGCTCACGAGTCCTGCTGACATTGACTGAGTACCTACCCTCTGCTGTGTTTTAATGAGGCTCTGTGATATCTAGTCCTTGCCTCAGGGGGCTTTATCATTCATGAGAGAAACAAGTCCATCACATCTTCCAGTTAGATATCTGTGAAAAGATGGAAAAAGCAAAGAACACTTGGAATTTGGAAGAGAAAGAGAGAACATTTCAGGGAAGAATTGAATTTGAGCTGAATTTTGAAAAACTCAGATAGGCTTTTGCCTGGCATGGGTAAGAGTGGGAAGCAGTCTAAGAGAAAGATGTGAGCAAAGGCTCAGGGACAGGAGAACTTGGGGTGTGTTCTGAGAACAGTGAGTAATCAAAAATTGATTGATACATATATAACATAGTTTAGCTATTTTTATATAGTTAAGTCAGAAACAAGGGAATTAAGGGAATCACAAGCTCTGCTTTACCTTTATCAATGAAGGCTTCCTAGAGACACAGTTAATTTCACCCTGTTTATTATGCCTGCTTTACACCAAGGTGATGTGATTAGTTTTCTTCTTCAGTTTCTTCTTTCGGAATCATGTGGTCACACCTACTGGGCCACACAAAGCACCAATGGATTGTCACTAGTGATTCCTGTGATTAAAACGCGTTTTTGACCAGCACATAACTTATGCCAGATTGGTAAACTGGAGTGAATTCTATTTTTGTCCAGTTCAACCTGGCCATAGGCTGCTGTAACCTGCCCCAAAAGCTTAATGTAATACTTTCAGGAAGACTAAAAATCCAGCAACTCCTCGAGACATTGGTTGCTAACCTTTGAAAGAGTAGTCAATGCACCTGAGTAGCCTTAAGAAATGAATACGAGGTCTGAGAAGAAAGAAAAAAAAAAGAGGAAGAAGAGTGGTACTATTTGCTTAAAATCTCTAGGGCCTTATTGGTTAAACCTGTTTCTAAATATAAGTTGCTAAAGACCCTGAACCTGGGGTCGTTTGGAGATATTTTGGAAAGTAAGGAATATTACTGACTGTCCATCAGGAAGGAAAGAACTCGGTTTTGATATTACCAAGAAACAGGGAGTTTTGCATTTATTTGTTTGCATGGACAGTTTACCTACCATGTGGCCTTGTTCACGACATGGTGGACCTCCCTCTGTGGAGTCAGTGTGAATAGCTGGGCTGCAGCTGTAGCTAGAGACAATGGCCAGCACTGCTGGGCCTTGCCCCTTAAGCGCCGAAGGTTAATTTCATAGTATTTAGTGGCATTGAACCTGCCAAAGAAAATGCTGTTTCATTTGGGGGAACATAATTTCTGTATGTGTATTTTTTTCATGAAGAATAAAGAAGAGACGTTTTTGGAAGAACATAACTTAACCTATTGGCCTTGGCTAGAAGAGCTAAAAAAGCAAGGGGTCAGTACTCTTACAAGTATCATGCCTTTCATCAGCCAACCAGTAATTATTTAGATGCCATCAGAGGGGAAGTCCCATCCCATTGTTATTTTTTTCTCTAGACTGAGATGCTTAAAAAAAAAAAACAAAAAAAAAAACCTCTCTGTAGGGAAATGATCTTTAAAAAGCAAACAAACAAAAAGTCTGAGAATCTAGTGCTGTGTTTGTTGAGAAGTAATGGCCCTGGAAACGGAGGAGTTTTTGTTGTTGTTTTGGTGACTGCTTTGCCACCCTGCATGTTAGAAAGGGCAAGTTCTTGGTCACTGTTTAGGGTTTCCAAAAACATCCAGGATGCCCAGTTAAATTAGAATTTCAGATAAATAACAATTTTTGTCTAAGTACATCTGAAATATTGTACTGGGATACTTAAAAATGTAAAGTACTGGATACTTTAAAATTATTCATTGTTTGCCTGAAATTTAAATTTAACTGGGCCCTGTATTTCTTTTTGCTAAAGCTGGTAATGCTTTGTTACTTCAATTTAAAATAAACTGTCCAAAGGGACTGGGGTCTTTTATGATTACTGAAAATCACTATCCATTTTAAACCTAAAAAAAGAAACAATCTATGAGATAAAGCTTTGAAAATAGAATCAAGTCCAGTCATACCAAGGTGAAGGGAATCCTTTCTCATTCCTTTATCTTCTTGTAGCCAGCTCTGGAGACCCAATTCTATTGGGAATGGCCCACCTAGGTCTACTGTAGCTCAGAGGTGTACCTTGTAGATCACCTGGATGCTTCTGTATTCCAGCTGT
This sequence comes from Sapajus apella, assembly GCF_009761245.1. NCBI lineage: Eukaryota > Metazoa > Chordata > Mammalia > Primates > Cebidae > Sapajus > Sapajus apella. The sequence goes on along the minus strand of NW_022436999.1, from coordinate 4,770,750 downwards.
AACTCAGAGGATCAGGTCAGAACTGACGTTCCCTTTGAAAGCTAAAGTGCTTAGCTTCTTTAGGGTCACTCTGCACCCTCTTGAATTCTTCTCTAAGACATCTTCCTAGCCTAGAGAAGTGGAATCTCACTAGACATGGCTCTGAGAATATTAGCTAGCATTTACTGAGTGCCTAATATGTGCCAGTGCCTTTCCTGCATTACCTACATGAGTTCATACTGCATTATAACAACCCTATGAGACAGATACTGTTACCTCCATTTTACAGATGAGGAAATAAAGACCCAGAGAGATTTAGTAACTTTCTGCAGGTCACAGAACCATTGAAAGGTAGAGGTCGGATAAGCATTCAAATCACTCTGACTCCAAAACCCCTTGAGTAACCACTTTACTGCTGCATGTAGTACCCTTAGATTCTCTACTTTTCCTCTCTCTCCCCAAGCCCCCAGTTTGGCTTGATATTGGAATCATCCCTTTCTCTCCTTGCTCTTTACTGGCTGGAATTTACAGAGTACTTTTGGTCTGAAACTGGCCTTAAAGAATCGTTGTTCATGATGTGTATCACACAGCAATGCAATAGACGCAGAAATCTGGTCACTAGAAGATGTTAACTTTGGATGCCTCCTGTTTTATATGCATGTGATTAAACCAATGGGGAAAGAAAGCCCTGAAACTTTATGACAACATTTTTGTAATATTAAATTTGACATATTAAAATGTGTCATCATTTTAATATCTTTAAAGAGCCTGAGGAGACTCTCAAGCCTTCGACTGTAAATAGCTAACAGCTTTGAGATGAGCTTACATAGCTCATGTTCCAGGATGGCTGTTCTAATTCTGCTGAGCTGCTGTAGTACTCAGACCACTGCCTGCCAAAGGCAAGGGGCCTTGCTCCTCTCTTCCTCCTCCCTGCTTTCCTCTTGGTTAGTGACGAAAATATACTGCCCAACACCATTTTCTTTTAGAACCAACACATATTCTTCCTGGTTCACTCCCTCTATAAAATGATTTGTCGGTGTTTCAATCTCATTAAATAAAAAGTTTTACTTGGTCCAACTGGGAAAGTTCACGAAGTTAGCCCTTCTATCCCATCATCTGCTGTGGCCACAGTTGTTAAGTGTGAAATATCTCTATGGGTGTGATCTACCAAGTATCCCAATAGCATGTCTTAAACTGTGGGCTATAGATCCAAAGGTCTGGAAGAATTGCTTTCATAGGGTCACACTAGAGCACTGCCTCCTTCTGGTTAAAAGCTTTCCCAGCCTTCCTCTTCCAACTCTCAACACACTTCTCATGTTTCTTTCCTCCCTGCAGAAGTACAGAAAATCTCCTCTTTTCTTTTCCTCAGCGCTCTCCTCATCTGTCTCCAAGTCCCCATTGGGCCACATTTCTCCTTACTTCCTGTTTCCTGTAACCACTTACTTCTCACATTTTTAAAAATGAAGTCTATCGAATTCGAAAAGGAAATTTAACTGCCCCCCTCACCAATAAAAGTAAAACTAGGGGGAAAAAGCCACAGTAGCAGGTATAATGTTATAATCTTCTCTCTTAGCTCTATACATCTGAAAAAAAGTAATCTTGCTCCGTTCTCCAAGACTAGAGTGCCCACTCCCCTTTTATTCTCCCTCTGCACGTTCCCCTGTTCTTTTCCAACCCATCTCCCCACTTCAGGTCTAATTTAGCCAATTTATACACTTGGCAAGCTTGCAGAGGTTTTGTTTCCCTCCCTTTGGGTGTGGAATGCTGGTGCCACAGAGGCTTTCAGAAACAATTTAGTAAGTGATAGACTTGAAAGATTTCAGAAGCTGCTCTGGGAAGACATCATTGATGAGTGTCTGCTCTTAGTATTTTGTGGCCTCTTAGAGGCTTAGCAAATAACAGCATTTGATCCATAATCTGCTCTTTCGTGGTACCCAGAGAGGCAGCACAAGGGTAGACCTTGAGCAAGTTACTTAAACTCTGTGCTTCTGTTGCCCTTTCCGTAAAAAGGCAAAATAATAATTCTGACTTTACATTGTTGCTGTGAGGATTCAATGAGTTAATTTTTTAATTAAAAAAATAAATTTATTAGGCCAGACGTGGTGGCACACGCCTGTAATCCCAGCACTTTGGGAGTCTGAAGCAGGCAGATCACGAGGTCAGGAGATCAAGACCATCCTGCCAGCATGCTGAAACCCTGTCTCTACTAAAAAAGTATAAAAATTAGCTGGGTGTGGTAGCGCACGTCTGTAATCCCAGCTATTTGGGAGGCTGAGGCAGGAGAACTGCTTGAACCTGGGAGGCAGAGGTTGCAGTAAGCCAAGATTGTGCCACTACACTCCAGCCTGGCAACAGAGTGAGACTCTGTCTCAAAAAAAAAAAAAAATTATTTATTTGAGACAAGGTCTCGCTCTGTCACCCGGGCTGGAGTGCAGTGGTGCAATCACAGCTCACTGCAGCCTCAATTGCCCAGGCTCCAGTGATCCTCCCACTTCAGCTTCCTGAGAAGCTGGGACCACAGGCGTGCACCACCACACCCAGCTAATACTTGTGTTTTTGGTAGAGGCGGGGTTTCATCACGTTGCCCAGGCTGGCCTCACCAAACTCCTGAGCTCAAGCAATCTACCCGCCTTGGCCTCCAAAAGTGCTAAGATTACAGGCATAGCCACCACGCCCCACACAGTGACTTAATATTTATAATACACTTGGAACAGTACTTAGCATGTAGTAAGCACTAGATTAAATTAATATATACAATGAAGAAATAATAATCGTGTCTTTCTTTTAATTCATGCATGAAGAACTGTTTGGTTTCTATATGATATCTTGAAGGGGTCCAAAATAAATCCAACTGGCAGTGTGAAGGACTATAATATAGCATATTCCATAATTTTACTCAAGGATTTTGATAATTAGTCGAGCTTGATGGATCTCTTCTCACTTGTATTTTGGCCAGACTGACCAATTATTTCCCCTTCCAACAGCCATCCAAATTTCCTTCCCCACCCCCTCCACATGTATCAATTGCTTTTGCCGCCTCTACTTCATGTTGGCTGTCAGCATGTATGGCCTGTAATGCTGGGTTTTTAAGTAAACCTTTCTCTCATTCATAAGCTTCTTTTGAGGAACGAGGCCTACGGTTCTGATGGTTGTGTATCATTCCCATGCCTCGTACATAAGTGGTACTCTATCCATGTGTTTTCATTGGCTGATTTGAGGCTTTGCAGATTAGGACATAGTTGGCCTAGAGCTAAGTGGCACCTGATAGAATCTTGCCTTCCAGGCCTCATAGATGCACTGTGCGGAAAGGCCATTGTCTCTTTGCTTTATGTCGGACTATTAGGAGCCTAAAATCTAGGACGGCCTGAGTAGAGATAGCCACCTTTAAGTTAGGGGAATGTGGGGGAGTCTGCTGGGATTTGACTGTGAGGCGAAAAGAGGGCTGCCTACAAGCAGAAAGCTTAAGGCATTGACTTCACAAAATTACCAGGAATGCTTTTAGCTAACACCTTAAACGGTTGGTTAAAAAGGGACAGTTAGATGTTAGTTAGATGCGTGGTGTTAATAACCTTGACTAGTAGATTTGTGACTATGAGAATTTCAAAAGGGGATGCAAGAACACACGCAGAGGAAAACATCTCTTGTTTCTAGGGGCAGCCTTCCCAGCAGCACGCAGCCCAGAGCTGTTTTTCTCCAAGAAGAACACAGGGTCAAATTAAATATGCCTTCCTGACCCAAAGACAGGAGCACCAGAGAGGCCATGAGATCTGAGAGTGAGAGCAGATTGTAAGGATGAAGTATCCAGGATGAGACTGGTATTAGCTACAGGCTGGACAGTCAGTCAGTCTGTGGCAGCTGGGCACTGCTGCTAGTGGCCGAGGACAGGGTTTCTTAGAGACCTGAAGATGTGAGCATTCATTTATTTGTTCCTTCATCATTCAGCAAAGCCTTTACTGAGTGCTTATTATGTACCGGATACTGGGCTGAGCCTCCACTTGTGACCTCACTGGGCATTGAGTCTGAGGCCTTGGCAGCTAAGGGTGGTGTTCCTTAGGGAACTGGGAGGCCATCCAGACAGGCGGTACAGTACAAACAAGAAAGAACTGGGGGCCGGGTGTGGTGGCTTAGGCCTGTAATCCTAGCACTTTGGGAGGCCGAGGCAGGCGGATCATTTGAGGTCAGAAGTTCAAAACCAGCCTGACCAACATGGTGAAACCCCATCTCTAATAAAAATACAAAAAAATTAGCCAAGTGTGGTGACAGGCGCCTATAATCCCAGCTACTTATGAAGCTGAGGCAGGAGAATTGCATGAACCTGGTAGGCGGAGGTTGCAGTGAGCTGAGATCATGCCACTGTACTCCAGCCTGGATGATAGAGTGAAACTCCTGGGGAGACCCAGCCCTGCATCAGAGAAAGTGATGCATAGATGCTTGACACACAGAGAATGGAAGTGGGAATGGAGGCATTTTTCTGGGTTTCAAGCTTCACCTTCAAACGTGATATTCAGGTTCCAAGAGAGCATGTAGAAAGAGCCCAGAGGACCTGTTAAACAGGGCATACCATTGTGAGTCCTTAGAAGCTGCAAAACGTCCAAGAAAGCAGGAAAAGAGCCTGAGAATAAAAGCTAGGGCAGGTACCTCCAGTTACTAGTGGCTAGAAGTTAAACCTCTTAGAGGATCATAAATAAAGCCACACTCACAGGTGTACATTCTATAATTTATAAGTGGCTGGCATATCAGTAAATGGTACATAGTTTACTTACAGTACTGGTTGGGTGGTTATCTAGTAATCTCCTGTTTTACATTCTAAAGACCACTCAATAATGGACCATTTGAGCCCAAGTAGATTCAACAAACCATCTATGCCCAACCTGCACATCTGGGCAGGGATGACACTTGCTGAGCCATTCAGGCCTCCTCTCATAGACTTTATTCATCTCCTGTTGTCATGGGCACCACAACATTTTATAGTAAATTGCATAGCAGTTTGTCTGTCCCAATAAACTGTATGCTTCTTGAGGGTAGGTACCCTATCCTGTTCATCTCTTTATCTCTGACTCCTGGCGTACAGGATCAAGAACCAGGACTGCCCCGGGGCTCAGTCCGCATGTGCTCTGGCTTTCAGTTGGCACTTTCTAGTGATAGGAAAGACCTCTCTAGAACGTTTTGCCTTTTATGTTATATAAATAATATACTTAAGATATAAACTTTTGGGTTTCATGTTGTATATTAATGTTTAATATAAAGTTTTTTTCTAGGGTGTGACTATTTTTTCCCCTAGTTTTTTCAAATTTTCATTGGTACCATTAGTTTTTCAAAGTCTCTGGATTCCTGTTCAAGTTTCCTTTTGTCTGGAGGTTGATAGCACCTCCCAGGCTGCTTTTGACCCATCTACTCATGCTTTAGTTCGGTAGTCCTGATGCTCTGCCCCAGTTGTTCCTCACCTGTACCATGTGGCATTATTAATGCAAATGAGGCTTTACCTGCCTATCCCCTCCCCTAGCATTTGTGCCTTCTTCAGGGAAACTCTGTTGTATGTGTCTCTGGGTCTCCCACAGCAACTAACACAGTGCCTTACGCTCCGTTAGCTGCTCAACCATCATGTTCTAATAAATTCCATTAGTGGAGTGAGGTAGTTAGGAGCAGGTATGAGCTCAAGTCTTTGAGTGAGACAACCTGGGTTTAATGCTGGCTCCTTCGCTAACTACATTTTTGATCTTGAGCCGTCTGCTAATTCTCCTTGGGTCCAACCTCTTCATATTTAAAATGAAGATAATAGTAGTACCTACCTAATAAGGATTAAATGAGTGAACATATGTTTCTGAGGGTTAAATGAGTTAAAATATATAAAACACTTAGCACAATGCCTGGCCTGTAGTGAGAGCTATCACCAACAACCACCGTCGTAGGTACCCATTACTAGAAGTTGGGGTTTTGATACAGAAAGTAAGTTTCTCTAGGTTATACTCTTGTGAAGTCCAAACTGGAATGAACTTCTTCAGATTCCTCATAGAGTACTGCGTGCCCTGCCCTTTTTCTACACAGGGACTCTGTCTCCTTCAGTATTATGTCGAACATCTTGATTAAGAGTGTTTTTTTTATCTTTAGTTCTTGACCTATATTTATCTTTTGGTGTTAGGTATATTATTTCATCAGATTCTCAATGGGGAAGTCCATGACCCAAAATAGGCTAAAAACCGTGCCAAGGGAGACATCAGTGATGTTCTATTAAGATGAGTGAAAGGGAACCCAGGCACACGGTATAAATGTACACTCAGTATACACAACTGTGGCCACCCATAGTACTTACCATCCTACTGTGCCTTGGAATTTAACACTGTGATTTATCTGAGTGTTTTTTAATGGCTCCCTACTAAGTGTCAAGCCCTGTGCTATGTCTGGGGAATAGAAAAATGATTGAGACAGGGTTCTTGCTGTTGAGGTGCTGAGTTGTAACAATTTATTTTCATCTTGTATTAAATACTAATTGAATAATGTTATCATTCTTTAAGTAAAACATGTCTCCCCAAGTGAACTTACGGTGTGTTTAGCATGATCCTGAACACGGTGTGTTTAGCATCATCCTGAACACTCTTACTCACAGCGCTATTTGCCCCACTACTACCCAGTGAAAATAAAAGGTGACAGGTTGTCAGGACATGTAGGGGTTTGAGAGAGGTGGAGAGGAGACACAGGCTTGTGTCAATGTGATAAAAGTCAAGTAGTTCTTGTTCCAGCCCAGTCTGTATCTATGACTAGATCATGAACAGAGAACTAAAGGCTTTTTGATTGTAAACCTTTTTATGCCTATGCTTGGCCCGCACTCAACTCTAATAAAAAATAGTAGTAAATGTTGGGAGTAGACATAAAATGAGCACAGGTTGCCACTAGAACTTTCTCTATAGCCTAACAACATTTTTTTCAACCTAAAACATTACATATTGTATCAGCCAGGATGCCATCAGGAAAGAGATGGCACACTTTAGTGTTCCTAGGCTAATTGCAGTGGGGCTCCATTAGTGCCCCTAGACTGAGAAGGTGAGGGAACAGGCTGGTTTCTGGAAGCAGGAGACAGAGGGGACTGTGTGGACAAGACTGCCTAGCAGGATCCAAGACCTTCCATCAAGAGGCACAGCCAGGCCATAGCCAAACGTCACTCTGTTCCTTCCAGCCTCCTACTGGTACACCACAGTGGCCCAACCCAGGAGAGTCCTATTGATGTGACACACACAGGCCAGGTCCCAGGGCAGAGAGCAGGTGAAGAATGATTACAAGTAAATCTAGAGGGACACACAGGAAGAAAACCAGCACACATGTTTCACACTTGATTTTAGAGGTAAGGGTGTGTATTTTAATTTTATCTGTTTTAGAAAGCTAAAATTTTAATAGATTTAAACTATTTCTGCCATAGTTCTTAAACCATCAATTTGATGATGTCAGATATTTTCTCAGTGTCTTTAGTTTGACCTCCTGACACTTTTTTTTTTGGTGGGGAGGGGTGAGAAATTGTGTATAAATTTCCTCCAGGGCATACAGAGAATAAAAATGCTATTCTTCTGAGATTATTTTTCTTTCTTTCTTTTTTTTTTTTTGTTTACAAAGAATTGTTCCATTTCCCCTTTTTCTGTCTACTGCTTTCTCCTTCTTTGCTTAGGCCAAGAGTATATTACACTTGGAGGCATCTAGCTAGCATGGTGCTTCCCAAACCTTTCTCAGCTAAAAACTCCTCTGGGAATCCAACTAAATTTCCTGGTTCTCTTTTGCTTTTAATACCAATGCCCATATTACCCAATGAGGTTATTTTTATTACTTACAAATATTTTTATAATTAACTTAAGATTCAACAAGGAACCAAAGATAAACAGACTGTAATTATTTCAAGTTCTAACCACTATGAGTAGGTATTAATCTTTGAGAATGTATTATTAAAACACAGTATAAAATATTCATAAATTAAAGTTGACTTATAAGTACAAAGGAATATCTGCAACTATAAAAGGAAAAATAAACTAGAATTTAAAATTTAATCACTGTGCCTTAGTAAACATGGTCTTGGCACATTTCAGCACAGTATTTGTGTTTCAGAATAGGATTTTGTCTTCTAATTTTTCACTAATATGTATTTATTTTACTATCATTCAGCAAGAAACCCTTTAAATCATTGTCAAAAGGTAGGTAATTTACTGGACCAGCTAACCTACCTCTGCCAGGAGCCGCACGGGCACTTACTCCCCTGGTGACCCCTCTGTCCCGTCTTCTTCTCCTGTATACCTCATGCACCTTTATGCAGCCTTACTCTGTGGCCACTCTGCCTGTTTGAGTAAGCTGCCTTAAAGTCACTACAAAATTTCAGTCAGAACATTACTGAACCAGGGGACAAAGAAATGCTTATTACAGGTTTTAAATATATACTTTTTCTAAGATCTATGGGAACAATTTCTCTAATTCTTGGGTTTTGCTCCCTGAAATTACACCGAGAGTACTGTATCTTCTTAACCCTTTCTCCACCCCTCCTTCCATCTCTACCCAACTTTTCTCCTGTGCATTGCTAGGCAGTGCTTCTGTGGTCCTTAAGTGTTTGAGGTCTTGTGCTGGTAATGACCAGTGGTCACAAAGCTAGCCAGTGAATCTGTTCTTCAAGCCTTTACGGATTCCATACTCCGTATCACGGACTATACCATTTGTGGATTCCATGGCAGCCGTGAGGAGACACTGACAGAGCTGTGAATAGAGGAGCTCTGTGTTCTCCCCTGTTCAGCTCCCCTGGCTTTTGGAAACAGAACTTCAATTTTTCTTCTGCATCTCTGTGGTTCACATGGAGCTGACACCATCCTCCAGCTCTAAAGGTTGGCTCTGAACCCGGATCAGACCGAACAAGTCTCAGTGCTTGGTTTAGAAATGAATATGCAACCCAAGCTGAGCATGTAAGAATCCAACCATAAGAATTTGGCTGAGACTGCTGGGAGGCGGAGCCTCTGTAAGCTAGGGTCACTAAGTTGGTACAGTATAAGCCTGGAGCCACCACTTTGGAGAAGCCTGCCTAAGACTGCAGTCAATGAACAGACTGCAATGAAGAGCTGAAAGATGGAAAGAGACTGATTCTCATCATCGTTTGACCACTCAGGTTCAGCTACCTTGGTCATATGACCCATTAAATCTACCTCCAGCCCTTCCAATTATTTTGTTTATTATGTCACTTTTTATTTTTATTTATGTATGTAATTCTTGAGACAGGGTGTTTTGCTGTTGCCCGGGTTGGAGTGCACTGACATGATCATAGCACATTATAACTTTACACTTCTATGCTCAAGCAATCCTCCCTCCTTAGCTTCCCAAGTGGCTAGGAAAAGAGGAAAGTGCTACCACACACAGCTAATTTTTTTTATTTTTTGTAGCGATGGGGTCTCGCTATGTTGCCCAGTCAGGTCTCAAACTCCTAGCCTCAAGCCATCTGCCTGCCCAGCCTCCCAAAGTGCTGGGATTACAGGCATGAGCTACCACACCCAGGCTTATTATGTCAACTTGAATGTGCGCTTTGTTACTTACAACCCCAACTCCTGAGTAAAATACTAACACATCTGAGAATTCAACAACTTCGGGGATCCACAGCCCCATGGAGGCTACAGGCTACTAAAATGATACTAATGTCAGCTTTAGCTGAGGATTCCAGAAATCTACAGAAGGTACCTTTCCTTTTCTTTGGTTCCAGAGAGCATGATGTATACATAAAGAATTCCAGAATTATGTATGTGTAAAGGAAGAAACATCGTACTGATAACAGGGTGTATTACCAACTGTGTGTGGCATCTGTGATTAAATATTGCTAAAACCCTGTGGAGGCTGGTTTTTACCTTTAAAAAGATCATTCTAGGCTGTGTGTGGTGGCTTATGCCTGTAATCCTAGCATTTTGGGAGGCCGAGGCCAGCACATCACGAGGTCAGGAGTTCGAGACCAGTCTGGCAAACATAGTGAAACCCCATCTCTACTGAAAATACAAAAAATTAACTGGGTGTGGATATGCACGCCTGTAATCCTAGCTACTCAAGAGGATATGGCAGGAGAATCTCATGAACCCAGAAGGTAAAGGTTGCAATGAGCTGAGATTGCACCATTGCATTCCAGCCTGGACAACAGTGTGAGCCTCCATCTCAAAAAAAAAAAAAAAAAAAAAAAAAAATCCCATTATTGGGTATATACCCAAAGGATTATAAATTGTTCTGTTATAAAGACACATGCACATGTATGTTCATAGCAGAACTGTTTACAACAGCAAACACTTGGAACCAACCCAAATGTCTATTGACAATAGATTGGACAAGGAAAATGTGGCACATATACACCATGGAATACTATGCAGCCATAAAAAATGATGAATTTGTGTCCTATGTAGAGACATGGATGAATCTGGAAACCATCATTCTCAGTAAACTGACACAAGAACAGAAAATCAAACACCGCATGTTCTCACTCATAGGTGGGTGTTGAACAATGAGAACACATGGGCACAGGGAGGGAAGCATCACACACTGGGGTCTGTTGGGGGGGGCAAGGAAGGACAGCGGGGTGGGGTGGGGAGATCAGGGAGGGATAACATGGGGAGAAATGCCAGATGTAGGTGACATGGGGATGGAGGCAGCAAACCACATTGCCATGTGTGTACCTGTGCAACAATCCTGCACGATCTGCACATATACCCCAGAACCTAAAGTACAATAAAAAAAAAATCATTCTAAGTAACCTGAGGATTTTTCTTTTAAACAAGTTAATGTTAAAAATATTTTTTGGTAACAGAAATTTTGAAGTAAAGAATCAACTAAATTGCCGGGTGCAGTGGCGTGTGTCTGTAGTCCCAGCTACTTAGGAGGCTGAGATGGGAAGATCGCTTGAGCCCAGGAGTTCTGGACAGTAATGCACTATGCCGATTGGGTGTCCACACTAAATTCGGCATCAATATGGTGACCTCCTGGGAGCAAGGGACCACAGGTTGCCTAAGGAGGGGTGCACTGGCCCAGGTCAGAAATGGAGCAGATCAAAACTCCTGTGCTGATCAGTGGTGGGATCATGCCTGTGAATAGCCACTGCACTCCAGCCTGGGCAACATAGCAAGACCCTGTCTCTTAAAAAAAAAAAAATCAACTACATTAAAGAAAAAAGAACAACTTTAAAATCTAACATGATGCTAGGCTATGTTAACAAGAGCCTGGCATTAAAAACTGAGTCACCATAGTCAGCATTAATAAGACAGTAGCAAAGTTCTCATTCAGCTGCCATGCCCAGGTTGAGCTTCTGCATGTTCAGAGGATGTGGAAAGCAATTGAAATGATTAAAAGCATGGAAAATCCGATCTCTAAAGAGCGATGAAAGTGGGCTATTTAACTAAAAGAAAAGAAGGTTGAAGGAAGAAAATAAATGGTGTTTCAGTATGGGAAGAGTTCTTATAAAGAAAAAGGAGGCCAGATGTTTCCTTCCTCCACTGAGTATATTAAGAGAAAATTGCTCTAGACATTTCATTTATACAAAGGAAGAATTTTTTCAAGCAGATAGGATTCTTGTACTGGGTGTAATGTTGGACTAAGATGGACCTTTAAGTCTTTTCTTCACTAAGATTCTGTGATTACCAGATAGAGGATGTACTTATCAAAAGAGCTGTTGAACCGCTTGCTGTACATTGTAAAAGGTAAGATGAGAAACACTGGCTGGTTGATTTAAGTGTAATTCTGCCCAGGAGTTACTTCCAACGTTCATAACATGCCTTTGAAGAAGTAACTATTGTATATAGACAAACAGCATATCAGAAAAAAAATCAAAACAAAACAAAGGAATACTAGTGTTAAAGTAATGATAAAATATAGGATTTCTATTTTCCACTCTTTCAGTTTAGCTATTAGCAATTTATGATTAGTTTCTTCATTAACTAGATATGATAAGTGAGCCAGATCATGGGACAGCTTAGTATTGGTGGCAGTGTGTCTGGACAGGTAGGATTAAGTGTGTCATAATGAGTCAGGAGCGTTTAATGTCAACTCTAGTATAGATCTGGCGTATTTCCTCCTGCAACTTGATTGGTATAATTTTGGATCCAGAGACTACAAACCAAGACTCAGAGAGCTATATTTTACTTTTAAAATATAGTTTTAAAAACAATTCTGGTTTTATACATGGAAAAGCTATTCTAAAGAACAATAGCTTTGGCATGATTGCGGTTTCAATGGATCTATACTTATTTAAAACTTAAAGTTTAAAAAACAACCTAAAGTCCATATGTTGCTCCACATCTTTCTGTACTAGTTGGGCCATTTCACTGAGCTCTGCTATGTGGCAAGTCAGGATGTTTTGTGTAAGTACAAGCTCCTGTGACTATAGTGTTCATGCATCCACATATCTACTAATTAGCTCCACAACCAGGTTCTGCAATTTCCTGGGCCACATTGCTGAGACAGATTCCACATGTTCTGCTCCAGCAGTCGTTTCCCCTTCATGGAGTCCACATGGTCACTTAAAAGTAATTTATCCAGGAGGCTTTCCAGCTTTTAAGTGAGTCTGCTAATAACAGAGGTTGTCTGACTTCACAATCAGTTATCCTGCATAGATTCAAGTGATAATTTCTATATTTGTAGTTTTCAAGTTACAGGGAAAAACTGGGATGGGAGAAGAATATCAATTCTGCAAACTGGTTATTGAAAGTATTGGAGGAGTTTGCTCAAGATGGTGATTTTGACGGAAAGGAATCTTAACAATACCCCATTCATACGCATTTTCCAATTGAATCATGCAAGAAAAATTAACTTAGAAACAAAACCAAGCAAGCGGGCAAACAAAAATCCCCAAACAACAGCAGCAAAACCCTGACTTCCAAAGAGTTCACATTATATATAGGCTTACTTTTAAAAACTGATCTGGAAACAAGAAGCTGGTTTCTAAGTTTATTTCCACACTTGCCCTTTGAACCCTGTCTTGTTGAAAGATTCAGGATATCAGATTCTCTCCCATAATTTCCTTTCAACAGAACTTACTGTATTACCCACCCATCCCCCAAATACAAATGGCTAAAACAGCTGGCTCTTTCACTCTTGGTATACACACATAAACACAAATGAGATATACACACACACACACACACACATATATATATTATACATCTCTGCATATATAAACACATACTTTGGTCATTTATTTTTTTAACAGAATAAAGGTAATTAATCAAAATACAATTCATTTTAACAGTTGAGGCTTGACAGAGATCATTATTTCAAGAAAAGCCAAGGAGAATAAGCTCCCATTCATAGTATTGTTTTCTTTCTAAACCTCTATAGGGTGCATGGCTCTTAACTACTGAGAAAGTTTGGGGCAGCACCATGGAGCAGCCTTCTGGCCTACATGTTAAAAGATCTAAGTTCTCTTGGGGAAGGAGCTTATGACTATGTATTCACTCACCGCATACAAGAAAAGATTTTGAATCTGTTGTATTTCTAATTCTAGGCTGTCTCTAGTTAGCCATGGGGCAAAAAAAAAAAAAAAAAAAAAACTATTTCCCTCTCTTTCCCAGAAGAAAAAACTGAAGTGCAGAGAGAGAAATAAAGATAGATATCTTTCTTTTTCCAGTTCAGTTTAGTTTCATCTGTTCTTTTCTTTAATATTTTGTGAGCTAAGAAGAAACATCTTTAAATCAGCTCATCTATGTGAAACCTTGTTTTAGAGAGTCTATACTTTTTCTTCTTCATTATGTGATTCCATCAGTGATGCTGAAATGGCTGATTCATATTTCTCCTTCCTACTGACTAGCAAATAGAGTTGTAGAGTAGCAGAGGGGCCAGGACAGTGGATAGGTAGATGAAAGAGAACAAGAGAACCCTGTCCACAACCCACCCACCCGCTGAGGACTCAGTTAGCTGGTCCCTGTATAGAATGCTCTCACCCTTTCTGCGTCTACATTTAGTCTCTGCTACAGAGCCACTCAGCAGATCGGTGTTCCCTTGACACATCTGGGACCATCCTGGGACTCCTATAGTCTAGGACCTTCTAACCTTAAGAAGTTAGGAACCTTCATGTCATCATCATATGTAAAGAATGCCTACAAATCAATAAGAAAAAAATAGAAAAATAGACAAAGGATATAAACTGGTGATTTTTAGAAGAAACCTGGGCATTCAACTTCACAAGTCATTAAGGAAATAAAAATTAATACAAAAATAAGACACCACTCTTAACCATCAGTTTGGCAAAAGAAAGCAAGAACCCTAAATGTTGGTAAGCATATAAGAAAACAGGAACTCAAACTGCTAATGGGAGAGGAAATTGGTACAGTCACTTTGAAGAACTATGTGGCAGCTTCTAGAAGCTTCTATTAGGCCCAAGCACTGCAACCTGATACCTACACTTCTAGCTGTGAGCCTTAGAGATGCCTTTTGCTTCACAGATAAAATTATGTACAACAAAGGCTGTATTTATTTTTATTTTTAAAAAGGCCAGGAGGATGAACACCGGTGTTTTTCTTTTTAAAATTATTAGATAACATTGTATGTTATAATCATATACAACTTTTTTTTTTTAAATGGGGTCTTGCTCTGTTGCCCAGGCTGGAGTGCAGTGGTGTGCCTTCCAGATTCAAATGATTCTCCTACCTCAGCCTCCCAAGTACTGGGACCACAGGTCCATGCCACCACACCTAGCTAATTTTTGGATTTTTAGTAGAGATGGGGTTTCACCTTGTTGACCAGGCTGGCCTCAAACTCCTGACCTCATGATCCACCTGCCTCAGCCTCCCAAAGTGCTGGGATTACAGGCATGAGCCACCGTGCCCAGCCTACAACATGATGTTTTAAAGTATACATACATTGCAGAATGGTTAAATCTAGCTAATTAAACAAATGTATTATCTCACATAGTTACCATTTTGTGTTAAGAGCATATCCACTCTCCACGCTTTTCAAAAATGCAATATATCCTTAACTGTAGTCACCTTGCTGTACAATAGGTCTCTTGAAATTTATTCCTCCTGTCTCATTGCAATCATGTGTCCTTTGACCAACATCTTCCCATCCCCCTCTCCACCACACCCCAGCCTCTGGTAACCACCATTCTATTCTCTACTTCTATGTAATCAACTTTTTAAGATCCCACATAGAAGTGAAATCATGTGGTATTTTGTTTTCTGCATCTGGATTATTTCATTTAATATAATGTCTTCCAGGTTCATCCATATTGTCACAAATGGTGGGATTTCATTCTTTTTTTATGGCTGAATAAATAATAAAGTTGACTCTGGAAAAATGCAGGGATGAGGGGTGCTAACCCTACACAGTCAAAAATCCACCAATACCATTTGACTTCTCCAAAACTTTACTAATAGCCTACTATTGACTGAAAGCCTCACTGATAACATTACCAGTCAACACATACTTTGTATGTTATACATATTATTTACTGTATTCTTATAGTAAGTAAGTTAGAGAAAAGAAAACGTTATTAAGGAAATCATAAGGAAGAGAAAACATATTTACCATTCATTAAATGAAAGTGGATCATCATAAAAGTCTTCACCTACATTGTCTACCTATTGAGTAGGCTGAGGAACAGGAGGGGCTGGTCTTGCTGTCTCAGAGGTGGCAGAGGTAGAGGAGGTAGAATGGGAGGTAGGAGAGGCAGGTTGGAGTAACTTTATTGAAAAAATCCACATGTAAATGGACCTTGCAGGTCACACCTGTGTTGTTCAAGCATCAGCTGTATTTCATTATGAATATAGGTCACATTTTCTTTATCCATTCATCTGTTAATAGACCTTTAAGTTGATTCCGTATCTTGGCTATTGTGAAAAGTGCTTCCATAACATGGTAGTACATATAATCTCTCCAAATTCTTGATTTTATATATACATACATACATACATATATATATATGTGTATATATATATATATATGACAAGAGCTGAAGAAAATATGTTGGCCAGACACGGTTGTTCACGCCTGTAATCCCAGCTCTTTGAGAGGCTGAGGCAGGCGGATCACTTGAGATCCGGAGTTTGAGACCAGCCTGGCCAACATGGTAAAACCTCATCTCTACTAAAAATACAAAAATTAGCCAGGCATGGTGGTGCGTGCCTGTAGTCACAGCTACTTGGGAGGCCAAGGCAGGAGAATCCCATGAACCCGGGAGGCAGAGGTTGTAGTTAGCCAAGATCGCATCACTGCACGCCAGCCTGGGTGACAGAGTGAGACCCTGTCTCAAAAAAAAACACCCAGAAAATATGTTATCTTTTTCTCTGTACTTTTCTGCATTTACATTTTTCTCAAAATTAAAAAAGAAGATAGCCACTCTTTCAGTTCATTAGTACAATCAGCATATTTTAGTCTCTCAGTAATTTTCTTATTTGCTTCTTTGCAGTCCCTGAACAGGCTTTCCTCTATGATACTAATAAGTTTCATTGCAACCAATTCACCTTCCTGGATCTAAGCTCGGTGAAGGCAGTGCTGATAAGGTCTGACAATGTGGGGAGTGGTAGAAGAGGCTTGAAATCTTTTACTTTTTTTAATAGCATTTTCAGTTGGAAAATAGCTTCAGGGATCATCTAATACAATTTCTTTATTTCAATGAAGAAATTGGGGACTTGAGAGCCTTGTTCAGATGCACCGAGCTAAAGATAGAGTTAGAATCTGTAGCTACTGATTTTTTTAGTAATAAGAGCAGAAAGTTCTACAGAGCCTTCCCCATGGACAATCAGGCACCCACTATGGGTTTGGTATTGTGGAAATAGTCATTAGGTTAGCAATACTTTAAGAGACTAGAAGGAAAAGTTAAAAGTCTGTGTAGAGCCAGGTGCCGTGGCTCACACCTGTAATCCCAGCTCTTTGGGAGGCTGAGGCAAGTGGATCACAAGGTCAGGTGTTCAAGACCAGCCTGACCAACATGGTGAAACCCTGTCTCTACTTAAAAATACAAAAATTAGACAGGCGTGGTGGCGTGCACCTGTGATCCCAGCTACTTGGGAGGCTGAGGCAGGACAAACACTTGAACCCAGGAGGTGGAGGTTGCGGTGAGCCTAGAGTGTGCCATTGCACTGCAGCCTGAGTAACAGAGAGAGAATCTGTCTCAAAAAAAAAAAAAAAAAAAAAAAAAAAAAAAAAATCTGCGTGGTCACTACATTCAAGAAATGGTAAAGCATAAAGGCTGAGAGAAGGTTTATTGGAAGCCACACTTGAATTGGTGTATATCTTGGCTCTGCCACTTCCGGCTGTTTTGTCTTAGATAAGTTACTTAACCTCCCTGTGCCACAGTTTCTTTAATTGTAAAAGTGAGAATAATAATAGTACCTATTTCAGGGGTTATTCTGAGAGTTAAAAGAGTTAATAATATGTGAGAATGATGTCTGATATATAATGTGTTGAGGAAATGTTAGCTGTTACTATATCATTTTGAGAAGAAACTATTAAGGAAACTGAATGTTTAATTATGGCTCTGCCATCTTTTGCTTTAAACTACTTAGCTCTCAAAATTGTCGTATCTTCCTTTGTATTTAACGTGAATGAATCTTGGTTTTACAGTAAAGAAAGCAGAATTCAAAACAGTAAGATCATTTACTTGCCTAGAATGATATCATAAATGTGTAATAATGATTATATTTCCTTTTCATTATACTTCACTCAACACTTATTCATTCCTTTTGGTATACATGGGGACTACCCATGTGAGATATGAAGCAATCTAGCTGACCAAAGAAGTCACTCAGTCCCTGGGGGTCTTACTGTCCAGTACATAGATTGTTATTATGATGTACTCCAATTAATTGCCAGCAAATTCTTCAAGTTTTTAAACAAATTACACTCCAAATTCCTACATTTTGACAAAAGTGCTTTGAACGTTAATATAAAACGATGACAGAATTCTACTTGCCATCAATGCATCTATTATAGTGGAGGTTTCTAAGGCCCAAATCATATTTTCTTTTTCTGTATCAGTTTCTGGAAACTAATGCTATTGTACGTTAAACCTGATGTGGCTTTTAGACACCAACCCATTCAATGGTGGAGAATTCATTTCCAGGGTTTGCAGGCGAGCTAACCAATTTTTTTTTAATTTGTTCCCAATACTTTTAACCAAATAATGTAGTTCTTAAAAGATGCATTTATATAGAGTAGAATACTATACATTTCCTTTTTATGGTTGTTTACAAAATTTTTAACAAATATTACAGTAATTTTTGTCATCTACCTCAGAAAAGTTCCGTGTTCTAACTGTGATGAATTCCTTTGTCAAACTAGTAAGAGAGTGATTTCATTTGTAGTTTACTTACTAATTTATTCCATAATTTGAGTGTTAATCTTGCTGTCAGATGAATACAATCAGCTTTTGGACTCAGTTTCTTCCTGTGCAGGGGAGAATTTCTGTGTACCAAATTCCCACATAATTGCCTCTTTGCACACACCCACGTCTTATTTTCGTTGGTGCCTATCCTAGCCCTTTGCAACCTATAATTGTCCAGCTAAATAATTTTTTTTAAAATATTTGATTCTTCCAGTTACCAAAATGATTCAGATTTAAAGCTGCAGTGGATAGTTTATTGATACATGAATTAAACCTGAAATACCCCCTCAGAACTTTACATCTCTTTTCAAGACAGATGTCTAAAGTTGACCATAATTTTGCAGTGTGAAAATAGATGCTAAAATTAGCCATTGTAGCATGCGGCTTTGTGAAAGTGGCTGTGTTCTTGAATCCTGTGGTTCTTTCTTCCCTATTGGCACTGTTATCTTGATCCTAAATGTCCTTTTTCCTTTGCTGTCTATCTTTCTGCTATCTACCTATTGCCATTCCATGGGCCATAATTCTTAGGTGGAGGTTTTAAAAATTTTCCCTTGCCTAGGCTGTATCCCAGACCTACTGAATTAGAATCCCTGGGGACAGGGCAGGGTTGTTTGTGTTTTTAAACCCCCTTCAGAACATTCTGATACTCAACCCGAATTAAGAACCACTCGCTTATTTCCTACATTAGAAATTTTAATTTTTTTTGTTTTGAGACAGGATCTCACTCTGTCCCCCAGACTGGAGTGTAGTGGCATGATCACACCTCACTGCAGCCGCGGTCTCCTCGGCTCAGGCAATCCTCCCTCCTCAGCCTCCTTAGTAGCTGGGACTACAGGCATATATCACCACACTCTGCTAATTTTTTGGTTTTTGTGTTTTGTTTTGTGTGTTTTTTTAGCGATGGGGTCTCACTATATTGCCCAGGCTGGTCTTGAACTCCTGGGTTAAAGCAATCCTCTTGCGTCATTCTCCCAAAGTGCTGGGATTATGGGCATGAGCCACCATGCCAGGCCCAGAAATCTTTTATTTGAAAAATAACTGAAATCCACTGAAACTGTCTTAACAGCAACAAAAAAATGTACCATAAGGAATTAGGACACTCATAGAACCCAACAGCATGAAATACACCTGGGATTCATAAGAGACCAGAGCCTGAAACTAGAGCATTTGCAAGGACCGAGGCAACTGGTCTTTGTGGCCCAGTTGTATCTCTGTGTCTGCCTGGCTCCCTTTAGTGGCTCGTGAATTCAGATCTCTGCTTCTCTCTGTATATCTGCTTTCTCTCTTTTCTCATTCTCAGCTAGCCACTGTTACTGCTTGGTGAGCACATGGCCAAATGTGGTGCATCCTCAGTACCTACATTTGTATGCCCTTAGTTAGATTTCCCAGCCCAGGTAGACCCGCATCAATGAGTCTAAATTCCTGTTGGAGGATCTGACCAGTCTGGCACAAGTGATATGTCTGCCCTGAATCCAGCCAGACAACGTGGCTGCCAAGGGCCCACCCATGTGTGGGTTAAGATCGGACGCTATTTAGCTATCTCAAAGGGTATCTTTATGCTTGCCATATTTTTCTTTTTTCTTTTTTGAAGGAAAATTTTTATTGTTAATTATTTTTATGTACAGAAAACCCAACAGTGTACATTTAACCCAGTTTAGTGGCAAGTTCTTTAAGCTTTGCCATTTTGAGTTTGGCAGTGTGGGCTACAGACTTGGGACCCAGGACATTGCCTCCCCAGAGACAGCAGATCTCGTCATATCTGTCTTTGTAATTGGTCCTGATAGCTTCCACCAGCTTAGCCAAAGCTCCTTTGTCTTCTGAGTTAACCTGTATGAAGGCGACAGTGGTGCAGGTCTTCCTGTGGACTAGCTGTCCCAGTCTTACTTTGCCCTTGATAATGCAGTAAGGGACCCCCATTTTACAACACAGGGAAGGCAGGAAGACAACCAGCTCCATGGGATCCACATCGTGTGCGATCACCACCAGCTGAGCTTTCTTGTTCTCCACCAAGGTGGTGACAGTAACTGTTGCTCGAAGGTCAGGTGGTCTCTTAGTGGGGACATCCCCTTTGCTGGCAGCTTTCTTCTTGGCCGGGGCCAACAGCCTCTGCATCTTCTCTTGCTTTGTCTCTGGTCTGTACTTGCGGGCCAGCAGAAGCCGCTGAGTAGCTGTTTGGCGGTCCAGGGCCTGGGTGAACTGGTTAATGGCAGATGGTAGGTGGCACTTTCAGCCACTTACAGAGGATGGCTTTCTGCTGCTGCCACCTCACAAAGTAGATGAGGTCTCTTTGGGGCTGTATATCTGTCCAGTGCCAGAATTCTTAGGCCTTTTATCAGTCAAGGGATTCACCACTTTCTTGGCCTCCTGCTTCTTCACGACAGCAGGAGCTGGAGCCGCCTTCTTTCCCTTGGCATTCTTTTCTTTCAGCACCTTGGGCGGCAGGAGGAGAGAGCTATGCTTGCCATATTTTTCATCTAGCATTATACCAAATAACTTTGTTTCTGGTTTCAGTTTTATGGATGACTTTTTTGCTGCTAAAGAAGGTGAAAAGCAACAATTTTCATATGTCAAGAGTGATTTAACCTTATGGATTCCACTAAGATGAACATTGAATGTACTGTGTTCTCTCTATGCCTAGTTTTTCCTCTTATAAATATGGATCAGTCTAAATGTTGGGGAAATTAGAGGCTAGGGAAAACTGCCTCTCCTAAGTAGTAAAAGTTGAAAAGTAGTACAGTAAGATAGCATTCTAATGGCACAGTCATTTTCTACAATGTATATAATTTAATCATCACAATAAAGAATGTTTGAAGAAATTGTGGTACTTTAATCACAGACAGTGCTGAGATGGGACCGTATAATAGTCTTTTAGAGAGAAGGCTGCTATTTGTCTACACAAGGGTTAAAAGAAAGAAGAAATGTTTTTAGGAGGAATGTAACATAGTGCCTAGCACATTGTTAGTATTCAATAATATTTTACTTATAGTGTTTACTTAGAAATATTTATCAGAAATAACTTTCAGATGGCTTTGGACCAATAGAATGAGTTACCAAGGAAGGTAAATAAATTTTTCCTCCTCCCTTTTTTTACCATTAAAGGAAACCAAAATATTTCACGCTCAAATCTACTTCTTTGACATATTTGAGATGGCTATTCAGAGGGCCTACAAACAGGAATAGCCCTGTAAATCTGCCTTTTGTGGAGGAGATTTGCATCTGTAGAGAAAATCTACATTGCTGAAATAAACAGCCAGCCTTTCTGTGCTGTGACTTATCTGGATCTAGGACACATGGGCTCCTGGGAGAGAGAAACTGAGAGTTTGACACCTCTAGGGATCGAACAGAAAACTTACTCTTTTGGAGGGCTGCTACCTGTGAGGTTTCATCTGCATTACAAGACTGCCTTTGCTAGCCATGCTTTTCTTCCCTCCCACCCGTAACTGGTCTTGCCAGGCCCTAAGCTCCTATTCCTTCTGTAACTTCGGGATGAAAACTTCAACTATCTGACCCTTTCTTTGAGTTTTTCTTATTTTTTATGACTCCTATGCACATGCATGCAAGTTAGTTATGTTTGTATACCTCTTCTCCTATTAATCTGCCTTTTGTCAGCTGATTTTCAGTAAAAATTCAGAGGGTGAAAGGGGAGATTTTCCCTAGGCTCCCATACCATCTTGCATATTTGAGATAGCCCAAGACATCATGACACTTCACTCTCTAAGAGATTGAAATCTGGTTAGGGAAGTAAAATAAGAAAGCAATGGGGAACAGTCTGCCTTTGGCGCTTAGAGATCTCATGTTTTCACTTGTCCTGTTTCATCCTTACAGGCTAAGAAGCAGGGAAATAGAGTTCTTTACAATTTAAACAATTTAAAATTATAATTTTGCTGATAGTTTCCCCTTCAGGGAAGGTGAGAAGCAAGACTTTTTACATATCAAAGTTGATTTTACCTGGAAGATGCCACTAAGATGAGCTTGGCAGAGAGAATGTTAAGGCAAAGCACTATGTTAAAGACTAAGTTAGAACTGAAAATGAATTTAATCTCTTTAAAGGACAAGAATCAAGGTAACTATTTCAGTTATGTATAATACAAAGAAATGCATGCTGAATAAAATAAATCATAGAAATATTAAGGGTTAAGTTATATGCAAGTGTATTATAGGAAAAATTAACACTAAAATGATGGTTGATCTGATGTTGTATCAGAGTAGCTTCATCATTAAATAACACTGTGTCATTTATGGAATCACTGGCGATTCCTAGGATTAAAGTGGTCAGGGTTTTCATAGAGTTTTGTGGAAATCTGAACGTTAATTTCTTATGTCAGAGGTATGGTAAAAGCAATTTATAAGTAATATTTTATTAATAAAGTGATTTCTAAGTTTATGAAAAATACAAGTGACAGATCCAGTGGAATTTATTGGCCAGTGTAGTTGCGAAGTCTAAGGAGTGGATCTAACTGGGTTTCCAAAGTCATCATCGTTTCTGCTGTAATTCCATCCCTGCTCTGCTTTCCTCCTGTTGGGTTTTATTCGCAGCAGGTTTTGCCATATGGTAGGTAGCAAGCAGCGGTCCCTAGTCCTTATCACTTAGGATCTCATAAGGCATAAGGGCCTTTTTCTTTCCAACTTTGTCAGTACCCTCAAAAGGAGCCCTGTTGGCCCACTAGATCGTTTGTCTACCCCAGTGGCAGGAAGACAGGCCTCAGAGATGGGGCTGGAACAGTTCTCCAAAGGAAAGTTTGGTTATTAGAAAAGGGGTGAAAATAATATGTGTCCACCAATATATCACACAACTGCATTTAATCCACTTTCACATCCTGTGGCAAACAAAAATCCTTCACTAATGAAAAGGAAATGATGGCTTGAAATATTGTATACAGTGTAAGAAAAAAAACCCAAATGCTTTTTAATATTCACTCTAATTCCCTAGGTTACAACTAATTAGTACTTCCTGTTTGCTCCCCATATAATTTGCTTACTGCTTGACACTATCATGTGTTTATCTTCCTTCTAGAGGCCTATCTTCCAGAAATAGGATGAAAACACTTGAAGATAGAACTTTGTCTTTTATCTTTTTATTTCCAGTGCCTAGTCCAGTCCCTGGAAGACAGAAGCCACTTGATGCTTACTGAATGGAATTGACTTCTATCCTACCTACTGCTTAAGTTCGGAAAGAAAAAAATCCTCTACTCATCAAGGGCTTTAGGGGAAAAGTCTTTGTTCTCTAGGAGGAAGGGTTTCCCCTAAGCCACTCTTGGCCTTTGTACTTCTTCATTGCTCTTTAGGGAAAGTGAAATGGCTTATCTAACTGGTGAGTCTGAGATAAGGAAGAACTTCTCACATTCAGATATTGTCCTCCACCAGACATAGAGGGACAGGATAGGGACAGTGCCTAACCCAGTTTTGGGGAAGCTCACTGTTGCTACGTACCCATGCCGTCTCTCATTCTCTCATTCTCTCATTCTCTCTCTCTCTCTCTCTCTCTCCCGCCCCCCACCGTGTGTGTGTGTGTGTGTGTGTGTGTGTGTGTGTGTGTGTCTTTGTCTTTCTAATGAAGAGTTTAGCTTTGGAGTTAATGAGCAGAAGATTTCCTTACCATAAAGTGAAGCCCATCAAATGAAAGCAAGTAGAAAGGCACAGAAAGGTTTATCCTTGTCACCATATGGAAAGACACTTAGGGGAGCAGATCATTTGGTAACTGTTGGTACTTGTGGTTTCTACATCCTGTAAATTCACACATATCCATGCTTGACCTAATTATGTTTGTAGAACTTTTTGAAATTTTCAGTTTGAGGTGAATAGCAATGAGTACCCAGGTTTTCTGTTTTTGTTGTCCTCTGGGTATTGGCCCCAAATCCACTCAGGCAACAAATCCTGGAGAGTTACCTGCTCCTTATCTTTAAAGTATATGTAGCCCTTGATCTCTATTCCTGTTGCCTTTTTATTTACTTATTTTTTAATTTTAAATTGACAAATGTATGTATTTATGGGCATAATGTAATGTTATAATTAATGAATACAATGTAGAATAATTAAATTAAACTAATGAAGATATCCATCACCTGAAACACATACTAGTTTTGTGGTAGGCACATTTGAAATGTACTCTCAGCAATTTTGAAATGCACAGTACAGGTATTGATCGACTTACGACCTATGCAACTTACGACCATTCGACTTTACGACCACAATTGCTAGCCACGACTCCGCGTCTGGCAGCGCAAACGTTGCCCAGCTGGGTGTACGACAGTGCGGACCAGCTTCCAGCAGCACTACCATCTCTGCGTGCATATAGCCTACTCAACTTACGACCAAATCGTGTTGCGACCGGTCTGTCGGAACCAATCATGGTCGTAAGTCGAGCACTAGCTGTACATAATTATTCACTATACTCACCACATGATATAGCTCAAAGAAAAAAAAAAACCAACTTTCATCCTATTGAAGCTTTATACTCTTTGGCCGTCATCTCCCCCACCTTTTTTTTTTTTTTTTGAGACAGAATCTCACTCTGTCGCCAGACACCAGGCTGTAGTACAGTGACGCGATCTCAGCTCTTTGCAACCTCTGCCTCCTGGGTTCAAGCAATTCTCCTGCCTCAGCCTCCCAAGTAGCTGGGACTACAGGTGTGTGCCGCCATGCCCAGCTAATTTTTGTATTTTTTAGTAGAGATGGGGTTTCACCATGTTGGCCAGGATGGTCTCAATCTCTTGACCTCGTGATCTGCTGCCTTGGCAGCCCAAAGTGCTGGAATTACAGGAGTGAGCCACCGCGCCCGGCCATCATCTCCTATTTCTTCCAACTCTCCAGCTTCTCGTAACCACCATTCTATTCTCTGCTTTTTTGAGATCAATTGTTTTATAGAATTCTACATTTAAATGAGAATATGCTCTATTTGTCTCACTGTACCTGACTTATTTTACTTAGCATAATGTTCTCCAATTCCATCCATGTTGTTGAAAATGGCAAAATTTCCTTTTTCTGGGCTGTATACTATTACGTTGTGTGTATACACCACATTTTAAAAATCCATTCATTTGTTGATGGGCACTTAGGTTGATTCTGTAACAGTGCTTTTATGAGTACTGCTACAATGAGCCTGGGAGTACAGACATCTCCTCAACATACTGATTTTACATCTCTTGGGTAAATACCCAGAAATGGGATTGCTGGATCATATGGTAATTTTATTTTTAGTTTTTTGAGGAAACTCCATGCAGTTTTCCATAATGACTGTACTAATTCATATTTCCACTGCCAATGTAGAGTTTTTTCTTCCCCATATCCATTGCCAACCCTTTTCTTTCATCTTTTTATCAATAGCCATTCTAACAGGTGTTAGGTGATATTGCATTGTGGTTTTAATTTGTATTTCCCTAATGATTAGTGATATTGAGCATTTTTTCATATATCTTTCATATAAGAAGACCCATTTGGGTATCTTCTTTTGAGAAATGTCTGTTCAGGTCGCATTTTTTAATCAGATTACATATTACCCTTCTATAGAGTTGTTTGAGCTCCTTATAAATTGTGGATATTAAACCTTAATTGCATGTATGGCTTGAAAATATTTTCTCCCTATCCAAAGGTTGTCACTTTATGCTGCTGTTGTTTTCCTTGTGGTACAGGGGCTTTTTATTTTGATATAATCCCATTTTTCTATTTTTGCTTTTGTTGCGTGAACTTTTAGGGTCAGTTCTAAAAAATATTTGCCCAGAATAATGTTGTGTAATTTTCCCCATCTCTTTTGACAGCCTACAATCAAATATAGGAGCCAAGAAATGATTTAAAATTGGAACTTATATTTAAAAGGGAAGCAGAGTGTAAAATTTTGGAAAATTTGCAGCCTGGCCATGTGGCAGAGAAAGAAAAAAAAAGCATTTTTAGGAGAGGAATACAAGCAGGTTGTGGAACAACAACTTACTAGAGAGATTAGCATGACTAAAAGGGAGCCAAATTTTCATTTCCAAGACAATGGGGCAAAGGCCTCGGAAGCATACCAGAGATCTTGGAGACAGACTCTGCAATCACAGACCCCGAGCCCTATAAGGAAAGAATGGTTTCAGGGACCAGGCCTGGGCCATTGCCCTGCTCAGACTTGAGACGCTGCTCCAGCTGCAGCTCAAAGGACCCCAGGGACAGTTTGGGCTGCTGCTCTCAAGGGTACTAGCTGTAAGCTTTAGTGGCTTCCATGGGATACTACGCCTGCAGATGCAGAGTGCAAAAGTGAAAGGAAACTGCAGTTACCCTCTAGATTTCAGAAGATGTATTGGAAATCCTGGGTGCTCAGGCAGTAGCCTGCTGCAGAGGTAGAGCCCTTACAGAGAACCTCTACTAGAGCAGCGGAGAGGAAATGTGGAGTTAGAGCCCCCCACATAGAGTCCTTACCAGGGCATTGCCTGTGGAGTTGTGGGAAGGCGGCTGCCACCCCCCACATCCCAGAATGGTAGAGCCATGGGCAACTTGTATCCTGAGCTTGGAAAAGCTGCAGGCACTCAACTCCAACCCATGAGAGCAGTCATGGGGGCTGCATCCTGCAAAGCCACAGGGCTGCCCATGCACCAGTGTGCCCTGGATGAGGGATATGGAGTCAAAGACGATTAGTTTGGAGCTTTAAGATTTAATGACTGCCCTGCTGGGTTTCAGACCGGCATGGGACCTGTAGCCCCTTTCTTTTGGCCAGTTTTCACTTTGAAATGGGAATGTTTACCCAATGCCCATATTACCATTGTATCTCAGAAGTAAATAACTTGTTTTTGATCTCACAGGCTACTAGGTGGAAGGAACTTATTTCCAGATGGAACTTTGGACTTTAGACCTGTGACTTGGGACTTTGGATTGAGTTGGTATTGGAACAAATTAAGACATTGGAGAACTATTAAGAAAGGATGATTGTATTTTGCAATGTGAAAGGGACATGATATTTGGGGATCTAGAGCAATAATGATATAGTTTAGATGTTTGTCCCCTCCACATCTCATGTTAAAATTCCCATTGTTGGAGGTGGGGCCTGGTGAGAGGTGTTCTGATTATGGGGGATCTGTAGATCCCTCATGAATGGCTTAGTGCCATCCCATTGGTGATGAGTGAGTTCTTGCTCTGATAGTTCACATGAAATGTAGTTATTTAAAGAGTGTGGCACCTCCCCCTCCTCTTGTTCCCACTCTCAACTTGTGACATGCTAGCTTCCCTTTGCCTCCTATTATGACTGTAAGCTTCCTAAGGCCTTACCAGTAGCTCAGCAGATGCCAGCACCATGCTTTCTCTAGACCCTGCAGAACTATGGGCCAATTAAACCTCTTTTCCTTATAAATTACTCAGCCCCAGGTATTTTTCTTTTCTTTTTCTTTTTCTTTTCCTTTTTTTTTTTTTTTTTTTGAGACACAGTATGCTCTGTTACCCAGGCTGGAATGCATTGGCGTGATCTCAGCTCACTGCAATCTCCACCTGCTGGTTTCAAGTGATTTTCATGTTTTAGCCACCCGAGTAGCTGGGATTACAGGCATGTGTCACCACACCAAGCTAATTTTTGGAGTTTAGTGTAGATGGGGTTTCACCATGTTGGCCAGGCTGGTCTCGAACTCCTGACCTCAAGTGATCCACCCACCTTGGCCCCCTGAAGTACATGAAGTGTGAGCCACTGCATCTGGGCGGTTATTTCTTTACAGCAAGACAAGAACAGACTAACACAAATGGGTTCAGAATTCAGTTGTGGAAAAGGTATATAATTTAATAGTCCCCTCAAATCTCACAGAAGAATTTCAGAAAGATCCTATATTTGTCTTTGGATACGTGCAGAGAATAGATTAAAATATAAATATCTTGATGTTTTCTATATTACATATTTATATCCCTTCTTTTTCCAAAACAGATTTAAAGTGGCTTCATCTTTGACATGGTAATCTAACCCATGACATTCAAAAGCCACGAGAACAGAAAAAGAATTTTCTGAGACTGCCTGAAGCACAACCTCATTTGATATGATTTCCTAGCCTAGAATATAATCAGGAAGGACCTGATTTCTTTCTATTACTGTTTTTTTGTTTTTTTGAGACGGAGTTTCCCTCTTGTTACCCAGGCTGGAGTGCAATGGCGCGATCTCGGCTCACCGCAACCTCCGCCTCCTGGGTTCAGGCAATTCTCCTGCCCCAGCCTCCTGAGTCGCTGGGATTACAGGCACGCGCCACCATGCCCAGCTAATTTTTTGTATTTTTAGTAGAGACGGGGTTTCACCATGTTGACCAGGATGGTCTCTATCTCTTGACCTCGTGATCCACCCGCCTCGGCCTCCCAAAGTGCTGGGATTACAGGCTTGAGCCACCGCGCCCGGCCTATTACTGTAGTTTTTAAGCAAAAAAGATGCAATTCCTCCTCTTCTATTTCTTTGCACATGGTGAATAGCTACGCTAGTCACCCAGCCACCAGACAACAACCTGGAAATCAACTTGCCCTCTGTTCCGTTGTCCCTCCAAACAACCACCCAATCATCAAGATTCCTTCCTTGATAACTTTCATATCCACCCCTGCATCTGGGATCTCAGTTCACACCTTGGATTGCTGCTGCCTGGACCAGCCCAGCAGTCCCACTCTGTAGTCCTTTCGTCCCTCTTCTACACCATGTCCAAAGTGTTCTTTCTAGCAGAACAATGTGATTGTGTTACTCTTGTACTTGAAATCCCTCAGTGTCTTTTTCACTGTCTCTGGGATTTATTCCAGACTCCTTAGCATACACACAGGGACCTCAAGGGTCTGGCAGCTGCTCAGTTCTCCAGCCGTATCTCTCTGAATGGTTTCTCTCTTGGCCTGATTTCTCCATCACCCCTCCTCCCCAAAAACACATACACTAGAACCATGTTTATTACTCAGAGTACTTCTTATGGTATAGGATAGTTCATATTTTTTGGTTCCTTTTGCTGCTTCTCTGCGTATAATTTATCCTTTTACCACTTGCTTTCCCTCTACCTCCCAAAGCTGGCCCAGCTTTTAAGACTCTCTGAAGCCTTTTTCGCTGTTCACCCATAGGAAGAATGAAACATTCTCTTCCTTGCCTTCCCTTCCATGTCTGTAATCCTCAATACTTTTTTTTTTTAATTAATTGTTTGCAACGCTGTTTGCCTTCACTAGACTGAAAAATCATAGGGACAAAGTCCAAGTCATGTTCCTTCTGTTGTCTCTAATATCTATTACCGTTGCTGACACTTTAGCAGTATTTCATAAATGTTTATTGACTAAATGCATATTTATCTGTGCATGAAAGAGTAACAGTTTCAGAGTTTTTGTTAGCTGCATTCCTTTACTTCGTATCAGTGTGGGGAAATAGATTTAGCAACCACAAAATGATTGGGGTCCCCTGTACTGCAAAGATTTGACTTTAACAAGTAGGCGACTGGGTACGATAGTTCATGTCTATAATCCCAACATATTGGGAGGCCAAGGCAGAAGGATCACTTAAGCCCAGGAATTTGAGACCAGCCCGAGCGATGTGGGAGGACCCAGTCTCTATGAATAACCGTGTATATTAGCTACGTATGGTGGCATGAGCCTCCTGAGTTGGATGAGGCAGGGGGATTGCTTGAGCCTGGGAGGTCAAGGCTGTAGTGAGTCATGATTGTGCCACTGCACTCCAGCCCGGATGACAGAGTGAGACCCTGTTTCAAAAAATAAATAAACAAATATATAATAATAATATAAAGAAGCAGGCTCATGAGCAGCATCAGCAGTTTTGGCTACTAATACTAGCCATCTTTGTTCCTCATAGAGTGCAGAGGGCTGCTGGTCACTTTTCATCTTTATTAAAACACCCACACACAGTAAGATTGTTTGGGAATCCACGGCCGAAGATATCTGTGTGATCTGAGAGGACTTTAAAGTGATAGAGAAGGCTGGGCGCGGTGGCTCATGTCGGTAATCCCAGCACTTTGGGAGGCTGAAGCAGGCAGATCTCAAGACCAGCCTGACCAACATGGAGAAACCCTGTCTCTACTAAAAATACAAAAAATTAGCCAGACATAGTGGCACATGCTTGTAATCTCAGCTACTTGGGAGGCTGAGGCAGGAGAATTGCTTGAACCTGAGGCAGAGGTTGCGGTAGCCAAGATCACGCCATTGCACTCCAGCCTGGGCAACGAGAGAGAAACTCCATCTCTAAATAAATAAATAGTGATAGTTTCATCGTTTTAAAGTAGTTTAAATATACACTACCCCAGGACAGGGATGAAATAATGAATTTGCTGAATATTCCTTGTGGGCTCTGAACATCAACAGGGCAAGAAAGAAGTCAAGAAATGTAAGATGCTAGTAAGGTCAGCACATACCTATCTTGGTACCAGTGGTACCAAGTGACCATTGCATGGACCATGCTCTGGGAGGGCATAAGAAAAATTAAATGCAAAGGACATTCCCTCAAAGAGTTTACAGTTCAAAGCTTTAATGTCACTGAAAGTAATACATCTTCTGTGACAAGCTTTGATGATAAATGTAGACTAATTTTTAAAAAATTATATAAACATTTTAAATACTTTGCAAAGAACCAACAAATTCCTTAGGTGTGCCATGGTAGCAAGAACAGTTTGTAATGACTAAAAAATGAAGAATCTATGGTATATTCATGGTCTAAATTACATAGTGTAAGCTGGTGCCCTCTGGGCTGGAGTCATACAGTATTTTCAAATTTGGAAAATTTTAAATAAAAAATAAACGGGTCAAAATGGTTCATGCAAGACTTGATGGTTTGAAATAAAATTATACAAAGGCATTCAACTTTGGCTAAATTGATTCTGGTATAAATGCAAAGGATATTTAACTCACTTGGGAGCTCATAAGCATAATGCATATGTTTGTTTAAACACAAAAAAAGCAATTGAAGATTAACATTGACTTTGTCTCATAGTTTAGATCTGAGATAAACAAACCTTTTCTGTAAAGGGCCAGAATAGCTTAGGCCTTTATTTATTTTAGGTTTTGCAGGTTATGTGATCTGTGTTGCAGCTAAACAGCTCTGCCACTCTAGTGCAAAAGTAGCCATAGACAACACATGGGCAAATGAGCATGGCTGTGTTCTAATAAAACCTTGTTTATGAACACTGAAATTTGAAATTTAGATAATTTCTACATGTCACAAAATACTATTTTTCAACTATTTAAAACTGTAAAATCTATTCTGAATTCATGGGCCATATAAAAATAAGAGACAGACCTCATTTGACATATAGGTCAAATGGACATTGGCTGATTGTCATAAAATCTTGGTCTTAGGCCTTTTAGACTTGATTCGCCTCAAAGGAATAAACTAGTATGTTCTGTTCTCTTTATAGGGCAAAGGAATTCTCCTTTCCCTACTTTTTAATTTTATTTTTTATTTTTATGTATTTATTATTTTTTTGATGTAGTCTTGCTCTGTCGCCCAGGCTGGAGTGCAGTGGCACCATCTCGGCTCACTGCAACCTCTGCCTCCCGAGTTCAAGCAATTCTCCTGCCTCAGCCTCCCTAAAAGCTGGGATTACAGGCGTGTGCCCCGTGCCCGGCTAATTTCTGTATTTTTAGTAGAGACGGGGTTTCACCATGTTGGCCAGCCTGGTCTTGAACTGTAGACCACAGGTGATCCACCCACCTCAGCCCCCCAAAGTTCTGGTATTACAGGTGTCAGCCACTGTGCCTAGCTTCCCTACTTTTTTATATTCATGGGGAGCTTGGTTGAGATCCTCCTTGAACATGGAAGAGCCAAGCTGCTCACCCTGTGTTTTCCAAAGCCTTAAAGGCTAGCCTGTGTTTCAGACAGCCCAGGTAATGAGGGAGCTTTGTGTTTTCTATGAGGAGCCTTATGCCTTAAGCATCTGTATCCCAGTCATACTTATGCATGGAAAGGCCAAGTAAAATCTATTAATATCCTAGGTAGAAAGAAAACTATAAAATTACACATAGATGCAAGCTGTGTGTATTCTGCAGTTCAAAGTGTAGTCAGCAAAAAAAGCATACATGCTATCGCACTGGGAGGAAATCGGTGTCTTTGAAATCAAATACCCTGCCATTGGCATATCCAGGCTTGAAACTCGGCTGCAGCTTTTAGCTTCCACCACATGTTTACATTGGAAATCTCTCTGTGCGCATATAGAGTTTGTTCTCTTATGAAATCATGTCTCTAGGGAAGGATAATTTAAAGCCATTTCCGTTTGTTATGTCTGAGCTGAACTAGACTATTAGGGCTTGTTAACGCTGGATAAACTTGAGCCCTATAACTGCCTTCAACTGCAGATTATAGAATCTGTCCAACAAATTGCATTCTGATGTTTTCAGAATGATGGCTGAGCAAGCAAGGGCCTTTTAATTTATATTCTATCACCATGGTTGTCAGGAATCACAGTTTTGACTTTCACGCTTACTTGGTATAGCAGAGATGATATGACTCTGGAATGGACCAAATCCAGAAGTAATTGAGACACTAAACTGCATCTGCATGTTACCATAGCAGAGCAAGCAAAGGCTGACAGTCAGAAAATTGCTGTTGAAGCATCTTTCTTTGGAGTGCCTCCCTTCCCCCAGTCTTAGCATAAATCAGTGTTAGGTCCACTGAAATATCGTGTGTGGTCTGCATTTAGAAATTTCATTTGAAAATGAGACAGATGGATAAATGAAAACAAGTTTTCTTTAGGGTAATGTTAAGTAAATAGATTTAAGTGAAGATAGACAGGTTCCCTGATTTAGTGAAGGGGAGACGGTGGTCGCCCCAGGATATCTAACTCCCTCTACCTCTATTCATCAAACCCACTGAACACATTTGCCTTCACGTTGCCTTAATATCATTCTTCATTTTAGATAGTGGGATACTGGAAGGTAGAAATTGCATCTGTTTGACTTCTTTTGTGAACCAGTCTAGCAGAACTACTAGTACAACTCCAGTAAAGTCAACAAATAGGATCGTACCAGGCAATAGTGTGACTATTCAACATGGTATCCCCTAACTGGGAAAGGAATCCTTCCCTCATGGCTTTAGCCTTATTGTCAGTGGCTCCACTGAATTCACTTCTTTTCAATAAACTTGTAGAAGGTACTGCCCTAAGCCCTGAGGTTGGGGACAGTGGTGGTGGTAGGATACAGAGACAAATAAGACGTGGACCCTGACCAAAAGGTGACTGTGTACATAAAGCACCCTAATCCAGACCAGACTCAAAAAATGCCAGAAATGAAAGGCAGACATAGGACAGTGGCATTTTGAGTAAGAAATAGGGTTTTAACTGGTGGGAGAGAGAGCAATCTGCTAGACTAAGGGAACAGCAAGAACTAAAGACCAGAAGTAGAAAAGTACTGCTTTTTTCTACTGAAAGTAGAAAAGACCAAAAGTGTTGAGAGAACAGGAATCATTCCTCTTTCTCCTTCCTTTTTCCCCTTTATTCTTTATTCAGTAATTATTTGATGAATGCATATGGTAAACCAAACAGACACGGCTCCTGCCCACACAAAGCCTGCAGTCTAGAGGAGGAACAGCCATGAATCAAAGAAGCCCAAAGTAAATAACAAATTACAGACCTGATCCTTACCTCAAAGGCGAGGGGTACATTGACTAAGAGAGTACATTACCGTAGAGTGGAACATACTTCACAAGCCTTTACTGAAGAGATGTCCTGCAACCTGAAGAGGGAGGAGGCATTGATTAGAGGAGAACGTTCCATGGAGAGGAGTCAGCGTGGACATAGCACGTGCAAGAGGCTGCAAGAGTGAGGGAATGTGCAGGATTAGACCACAGCCAGGGTGCAGAACACAGTGGGGGTTTTGGTCTTTATTCTAAGAGCAAAGAAAAGCCATTGACCTGTTTCTAGCAAAAGACGGGGTAAGGTAATGAGGTTTGCTAGTTGGAAACATCCCACTGGCCGCTGTGTAGAGAATGAATTAGATGGGTGAAGAGGGACCCCTGCCAGAAAGTGGACGCAATTGACCAGGGGAAATATTCTGGTTTCTTTGCACTGCAGTAATGAGGATGGGGATGAAAAGAAGGAAATATGTTTAAGAGCTGATAATGAGCTTGGCCTTGGAGACACTGAGTTTGATGAACTAAGAAGATATACCAGGAAGACATAGGTGTCCTGGAGCTCAGTGAAGAGGTCTGGGCTGGAGATAAACAATTGAGTCATCTCCTTATAGGTGATAATTGAATCATAAATGTGGATAAATAAATATTAGTTGAATGAATGAAAGAATTAATGAATGGATGATATTGAGTGAGGAAAGAGCAGACAGTAACAAGAGGGCTTAAACAACTTTGTGGTACTGTATTTCTGTCACTGTTTATCAGTTGTGAGAATGGACAAAGTGATTTTCCTCTGGCCAGCTCTGATGCCTCCTATGGACACATTCAGAAAACCAGCAGGAACCTAGGAAGTGACCAGGCCACCCCCTTGCCACATAGAAACATGTCTCCTGACTCTTCCACCTTACCAGTGGGTGGGCTCTAAGAGTTCACATAGAAGGTGGTTGTTTGGATTGTAGAACTCTCTTCCCACAAGAAGCTCCTACTTTCCTAGGGAG
Organism: Sapajus apella; assembly: GCF_009761245.1. Classification (NCBI taxonomy): domain Eukaryota; kingdom Metazoa; phylum Chordata; class Mammalia; order Primates; family Cebidae; genus Sapajus; species Sapajus apella. Next base: position 4,735,955 of record NW_022436999.1, on the reverse strand, counting down.
ATGCCACCATAGACCCGAATTGACCAAGGTCCTTTCTGTGAGCCATTATGTTCAATACGACCTTGAGATGTTAGAACCTATTTGCCCACTGATGACTAGGACATAGGCCTGGACTCTTCCCTAGACTCCTCCCATCCCACTTGCCAGGCACTGGAAGGCAGGAATTTTCACTTTGTTATCATTGGCAAGGGCTTCATGACTTCAGAGAGGGAGTCCAGGGGTTTCTGGGACATTTACCAGTATAAATTCCCTGAGGTTCTTCTAGGTCTGTGTTTGAATTCATTTATTCCCTTCTTATCTTTTCTGAGAACCCCAAGAATTGGCCTGCCTGTGTTCCTTGCTTTTACTTTCAGCAGGGAGGGGTCTGGCATGGTGGTGGGGGGTAGTTTGATGGGGAAAGTGATGCTGGTACTATTTTTCCTCCCATATTTAGCCTACAGAGTATAGTCATAAAATGTTTCCTCAGCGTTCTGAGTGCTGAACCAATCACACAGCCCGTTGTAAGTTTCTAAGGATTTTTATTATTAGCAATGTCAAAGAGCAAGTTAAAAGCAAAACAGCCCCCTCTGGGCCTCTTCCCTAGCCTTTTCTTATGTTGTGTTGTTTTCCTCACGCCCAGGATGAACACATCCCATTTTCCGAGGACAGTCCTGGTTTGCAACTGTCATCTTGTCACAACTGCCAATAGTACCACCTTTAAAAAGTTTAGACATTGAGTTATGCTCATGCTACTTAACCCCATAAAGAAAAACAAAGTAATGCACTGGTGGTAATAGTGGATTTACGAAAGACTGCAATAATCTCAATCTGCCTTTTAACAAGAAGATATGAGCCAGCAAGGGACTTCTTTGGTGTTCTGTCCCAACAGCTGGACTGGGCCTCTATGTGTGGAGGTGTTAGGGATGGGGTAGCTGAGGGGAGGACTTATGGGAAGTGCTGGAATATTGAGGCTAGAATATTGCCACAGAGCTATGTCTATCTTTCTTTCTCAGTAACCAGATCTACCGTGGAAGACTCAGACTGGCACTTTGGCAAGAAGAGATGAAGGATCAGGGCTAAGGAAAATGCATTTGCAGGCACTTTGGGGTCCATAACAGAGTATAAAAACATGGAGGCGGAGGTGCATTCGAGTCATAACAGCACAGAGCTGGGTATTGGGGTTGGGGCCTGAGCCATTGTTGTCTGGCTGTCGCAGTAGGGGGAAGGGGCACAGAAGTATCAACATTTCATTTAGAATTTTTCTAAAAAGTTGCCACTTTGGGCAAAGGGCTCAGTAAGACCTTCCCCTCCACGTAACTCTGCTTCTATTAGAGGTTTCTGAGCAGTTCAGGCTAACCAAGTGGTGGAACCATGTGGGGTACCCTCAAGCCCGTGGGTCTCTAAGGGTTGTGCCTAAATCACATATACATGTTCCACCTGTGATGTTAGGCAAACAAACATATGATCCTTTCTCATCACCACTTCCATGAAACAAAGACATTTTAGAACTGTTGATGATAGCAGCAATGTTTTCTTGACAAAGAGATTACTTATAAAGTAGTAAAGAACATTAGAAAAAGGAGCTGTAGTCACTGCTCTTTGTGGTGCTACATAGGTAGTGTGCCTATTATAAGAAATTTTGTGTCTTCCAATAATGTTTTAGACTAGTAAAATGAAGTTTGTCACTTCTGTGTACTTACAAGCTTAAACATCGAAAGAGTTGGCCAGGTGTGGTGGATCACATCAGTAATCCCAGCACTTTAGGAGACCAAGTTAGGAGGATCACTTGAGCCTGGGAGTTCGAGACCAGCCTGGGTAAAAAAGCGAGACCCTGTCTCTACAAAATATATATATATTTTTAATTTTAAGAATCCAAAGAGTTTATACTTTTAGGTAGGGAAGGTAACCCTTGGGAAACTATGGCTTGCTCATTATTTAAGTAGCAAAAAGAAAAATAGTGGACTCAGGACAGTCCCATTTCAAGCTCTGAGGTCTGAAATGCCAAGTTTAAGCCTCTTGGCTGCATTGTGACTCAATTTCCCTTTCTGTGAAATGAGAAGGTGATTCTGGTATTAGAGTACTATCTCAGCACCTTCAGGCTTTTCAGGAAGAATTCTAGTGAGTAAGCTTTCTGGCTGTAGAGGGTACCGTGAAGCACAGTAGAGAGGATCCCATCTTGTCACTGGACGGGTGTAGGCAGCCACCCAATGGGAGCTCCCAAACTGTAGAGACGGCACTCTTGTTTTGGTGGGACTAGTACAGATGTATTTTTCATGTCCCATTCCTTATGTTGCCTATTTTTGGAGACATATTTTTTGTTAATTCTTTGAGTTTCAAAAAGAAAACATCAGCACAAATTTTATTGAGTGGCAGGTTAGCTCCAATATTCTCAGAATAGATTGAGCATTTTAAAATTCACCTTAATGTTACCTGGAACCCAAAAGGATTTGCCTAGAAAGTTTAGCCCCTCATTTTGTTACTGGCTTCATTCTGATTTTGGAAACAAAAGAAAGCAAAGTGGAGCAGGGGCTTGTGGGTCTATTAGGTTCTCCAATTTAATCGCTCCCATCTATTCCTGATATTAATAAACTCTTTCTAATATCAATTGACCATGGTTGTCATTCTGGCAGATACCTCTCTGGAACCAGACTGAATAAAATTCCTGAGACTTGCTGGTCACAGTTGGAGATGGGTTCAGTGGTTTGGGTTTTTTTCCCCCACCAAAATGAAAATAGAATTATTGTTATTGTTGTTTTCTAATTTTAAAATGATTAAAAGTACAAAGGAAAAATGGAAAAGTTAATTTAAATCATACTTCTGAGAGAAATAACATTTTGGTGAGCCACTGTCCAGATCACTCTCAGAATGTGCATATTATACTGACCTGTGTCATTATTAGAAAACAAGATCATCCTGCACTTTCTCATTATGGACAACTCTACGTCCATAAATAATGACACCATAAATTATAGTGATGATATATAATATTCCATTAAACAGCTATACTTTTTATCCGTTTATGCGTCTCCCAATTATTATTCATTTAAGTGTTTTCTATTGCTTACTATCATTTATTGCAATAAACGTCCTTTTATATCCAGATTTCCAAATTTGTCTAATTATCTCCTTAGGCTGTATAGCCATATCTTAAGGATATTGTAGGCATGGTTCCAGACCATTGCAATAAGGCAAGACACACACATTCATTGGTTTCCCAGTGTGTATGAAAGTTATGTTTATACTATACCATACTCTATTAAAAGTGTGCAATAATATTATATATTTTAAAAACAATATTGATTCCCTAAATTTAAAATACTTAATTGCTAAAAAAAAAAATACTAGTGATCATCAGAGCCTTCAGTAACTTATAATCTTGCTGGTGAAGGGTCTTGCCTCAGTGTTGAAGGCTGCTGACTGATCCGGGTGGTTGCTGATGGTTGGGGTGGCTGTAGCAATTTCTTAAAAAATGACAATAATGAAGTTTGCCATATGGATTGACTCATGAAAGATTGCTTTGTAGCATGCCACGCTGTTTGATAGCGTTTTATCCACAGTAGAACTTCTTTCAAAATTGGAGTCAGTCTTTTCAAACCTTGCCACTGCTTTGTCAACTAAGTTTGTGTGATATTCTAAATCTTTTGTTGTCATTTCAACATTGTTCATAGCATCCTGATCAGTAGATTCCATCTCAAGAGAGATAATTTTCTTAGCTCATCCATAAGAAGCAACTCCTCATCAAGTTTTGTGATGAGATTGCAGCAATTCAGTCACATCTTCAGGCTCCATTTCTAATTCTAATTCTGTTGCTATTTCTGCCACATCTCCAGTAACTGCTTCCACTGAAATCTTGAACACCTCAAAGTCATCCATGAAGGTTAGAATCTTATTCCAAACTCCTATTAAGGATGATGTTTTGACCTCTTCCTATGAATCACGAATCTTCTGAATGGCATCTAGAATGCTGAATCCTTTCCAGAAGCTTTTCAGCTTACTTTGCCCACATCCATCAGAGGAATCACTATCTATGGCAGCTATAGCCTTACTATACTATATTATATAGTCTTATATATATAAATCGTACTTCTTAAATAATAAGACTTCAAAGGTGAAATTACTCCTTGATCCATGGGCCACAGCAGGCATGAAAACAGCATTAACCTTGTATATCTTCATCAGAGTTCTTCGGTGACGAGCTACATCGTCAGAGTAGTACGATTTTGAAAGAATTTTTTTTTTTTCTGAGCACTAGGTCTCAATGGTGGGCTTAAAGTATTCAGTAAACCATGCTACAAACAGATGTGCTGCCATCCATACTTTGTTGTTCCATTTCTAGAGCACAGACAGGCATCTTTCAACATTTTAGCCTTCCTTACTAAGCTTAATCATTTGTGGCTTTAAAGTGAGAGATACGTGACTCTTCCTTTCACTTGAACACTCAGAGGCCATTGTAGGATTATTAATTGGCCTAATTTCAATGTTGTTGTGTCTCAGGAAATAATAGAGAGGCCTGAGGAGAGGAAAAGATGGGGAAGGGCTGGCTGGTGGAATGTCAGAATACACACACTAAGTTAACTGTCTTACAGAAGTGTGGTTGATGGTGCCCAAAACAATTACAGAGTAACATAAAAGATCACTGATGATAGATCACCGTAACAGATATAATTATAATTGAAAAGTTTGAAATAGTGTGAGAATTACCAAAATGTGACACAGACAAGAAGTGAGCACGTGCTGTTGGAAAAATGGTACTGAAAGACTTGTCAACGCGTTTGCCACAAACATTCAATTTGTAAAAAACATGGGATCTGCGAAGCGCAATACAGTGACACACAATAAAACTAGGCATGCCTGTACTCCTGAAGTGATGTTAATGATCGACGGGTCCTAGGCATTTTTCAGTTTTCGAATGTATTGCCAAACTACCTGTCAGGAATGTATCCATTCGCATGCCCATCAGTAGTGTTTGTGAATTCTTGGTCCCCCACACTATTTCCTACACTGCAGTTAATTTTTTTCCTCAGTCTTCATGAATCTCTTGAGTGAAACGATGTCTTATTGTCATTTATGTTTGCTTTACTTTGATTACTAGAGAGATGAAGCGTCTTTTTGTATTTTTATTGCCCACTTGTATAATATTTCTCCTATTGTGAAATACAATAGGTCTTGTCTGAAAACTCTTGGAAGGCTATGGTCTGGTTGGTCCATGGAATGTGAGATCTGGACTGTAAATTATTCTTTAGTAACGTCGTATGATATAAAAGCCTATGGTAAATAAATTATTAAAAATTATTTGAAAAATGTTTTAAAAATATCCTATTTTATGATTAGCTATACCATGGAGTTTGAGTATCCTTAACAAAAGAAGAAATTCACCATGCTAATTGAAGACATGTCAGTCCTAGAGAAGGTAGGACCGAGCCATGCCCCTCTGCTTCAGTCCCAGCACAGAATGACAGAATTGTTGGAAACCTCTCCTAATTCATACCACCCTACAGAGGAGCAGCTGCCACAGTAGAGCACACCCCACCTGCTTGGAGCTGCCATAGGCCAGCCTCTCTGAATTTTATGATGCATCTGAAATGGAGTTTTACTGCATCCTCCCACCACCTTACGAAAAACCACGAGGGAGGAAAGAAAAACGGAACCCACCAAGAGGAACAAGCAGACCGGTCCGACAGTGGCGAATTGGCTACTCCATAAGGCAGCAGGAGAGTAAACTACAAAAGACATAAAGCACACCTTGCTTTAATCCCTTCCATCCGCCCAGAACCCCAGAAAGCTCATAAAGTCTCCCTTTCTGGGTGATTGGATTCCTTTAGCTCAGGGGCAAGTAGGGCGTTTTCTTGGTTTTGTTTTGGGAGAGGGCTGGGAAAAGGAGTATGGTAATCACGGGGGTAGGGGGAGGGAGAATGAAAAGGGGGGCAACCCCTGGGGTTGGGGGAGTCCCTTCTCTTCTTTCTTCAAGATAGTGAGCGGTAAATGCAAACAGCTGCTGCCCGAAATCATAGTCCCAGGATGCTGGGCAGCCACACCAGGTCAGCAGCCATTAAGCAGGGTTTACAGGTCTTATGGCCATTACCTCTCTCAGAAGCGAGGCAGAGCTGTGAGTTCTTTCACCTTTTGAGGGCTCCTCTTGGCTACCTCAAAGGAATCATTTGGAATGCTCCTGGCAAAAACGTTGCTGAAAGTTGTGTGTTGTGGGGGGTGTGTTTTTTCTTTCTCCACAAAGAGTGGTGGCAGTTCTTTGCCAGGATTTAGAAGCTGGAACTATCTGTTCTTTTTGTTTGAAATAGAGACTTTAGAGACTAGTCTTTTCAAATACTGAATCAAGGAGAAAGAAAGGAAAAAATTTTTGTCTACTTTACTTTTGGTCTGGGTACTTTTCACTTGTTTGCTTTCTCAGTGTTTGCAGGGAAACAGCCTAGTCAGCCTGGGCGGGCTCCTTGGGTCTTGAACAACAAACACTTAAATAATCAAAATGATATATTTGGCAGTTAAAAGAAGAATCTCCTAAAACTGTGTCTAGTCTTATTCATTTCTGAACTCCTGGTGAAGGCGGGGAGACCATGTTCTCCATTCTGTGGCCCAGCCATTCTTCCAGCCTTCTCTTGTTCCTCTTCACTTCCTCTTCCCCAGATGTACTAGACTGCGCTGCTTCCCAGCTCAGAGCCGACCACGTGCCTTTGCAGCTTCTGTGCCTTTGCAGATGCCGCTCCCTCTCCTGGAATGCCTTCTCCCCACCCTTCCCTGGCTGAAGTCCTCCTCCCCATAAAAGGCTGCCCTAAATGCACTGACCTTCCTCGCTAGGCACATCTTATCATCATTATTTCTGTAATTCTTCCTTTCACTGGCCGACATCCGTGACAGCAGGGCCCAACCTTAAGTGGCTAGCACAATGCCTGTGGCAGTATTGGCAGCAGTAGTGTTAGTATTACCAGCAGCAGTAATAATAACTCTTACTGGGCATGTGACGTGTACTAGGTCTTCTTCATACTTGTCTCTAATCCTCCCAACAACTCTACATCACATATGATATTATCTTTTTTTAATATAGAATAGGAAATTGGGACTTATGTGGGGTGGAAAGATGTGATACCTTTCCTCGCTTATCGTGAGGGTCACAGCTGACAGTCCTTTAACAAAAGACAGGTTGATGAGAAAAGCATAACAAATGTATTTGATCAAAATTTTACATGACAGGGGAGTCTTCAGAAATGTAGACCCGAAGGCCCAGGGAAGATGGTCTGTTTCTGTGCTTTGGTTTGATGAAGAATGGGCAGCTGTGTAGAAATGTGACTGGACAACAAAGGGTATGATCTCATGGTGGTAGACTGAAGGGGTAGACACAGCAAAGCCTGTCTGTTGAGATTCTTCTTGGCCTCTCTGTAAGCATTCCTTCCTCCAGGTAGGGGGCAGGACCCTCCTGGAATGAGGGTTTTTAGGGAGAAAGGGAAGAATGACCTTTCTATGTTTTATGGATTGCTTTGGAGGAGAGGGGTTCTAGTTTCTATGACCTGTCTTGAGGAAGAATAATTCTGGTTTCTGTGACTCCCTTCGAGGGAAATGAGAGACAAGGAGGGCAGGAGAAGGTCAGAGAGATACTTTGCTTCTGAGGCGGCTCTGAGGCTACCTAATTTCCTTTAGTTCGGAATAGTCACCTTGCCAAAGCACCACAGTTTGGGATATTGTTTTCTGAGCCCTGGCACTTACAAGTTAAGAAACTCACCCAGGGCCATATAGCTAACAATAGCTGGGCCAAAGTTAGAATCCAGGCCTTATTCGTTTCCACCCTGTTTCGAGGACTCTGATTAGATGCTCAGTAAGTACCTACTGAGTGAATGAAGGGCATTGAAATTGTTTTCTAAGGCCGAGGAACTGTTGCCAGGAATTTCAAGAGCCAGTGCTTTTACACTTCCCCCCTTGCTCCTAGAGCTTTAGTTTCTCTTCTTCTACACTCAGTATCATTATGTCGACTGCTTTTTTCTGGAATCATATCCTCTCATCATGTTTTAGCTATGGGGGCTAAGGATGGAGAAAGAGGAGAATCTCCTAGTGCTTGTTTCATGTATCTTCTTCCCTTGACCTGGTCCTTGTTTCCTTGAAGTCTTTTGATCATGTTTGTTTTTGAGACAGAGTCTCACTCTGTCACCCAGGCTGAAGTACAGTGGCATGATCTCGGCTCATTGCAGCCTCCACATTCCAGGTTCAAGTGATTCTCCTGCTTCAGCCTCCTGAGTAGCTGGGATTACAGGTGCTCACCACCATGTTCAGCTAGTTTTTGTATTTTTAGTAGAGACGGGGTTCACCACATCAGCCAGACTGTCTCAAACTCCTGATCTCAAGTGATTCGCCTGCCTTGACCTCCCAAAGTGCTGGGATTACAGGCATGAGCCATCACACCTGGCCCCTTGAAGTCTTTATAATCGCCCCAAAGAAATTAGCCTAAACTAAAGAAGTCACTGCTTCTATAGATCTAAGGTGGCTAAATATCAGCCATAGCATATGGTTCAAACTAATGCAGTGCCTCTATTAAAGGTTATACGAAGATACCTACAAACTTCCCTCATAGGATTATTGTGAGAATTAAATGCGTATGATACATATAAAGGACCTCTAGTGCCTAACACATAGTTCTCAAAAAAAAAAATAAAATATTAGCTCTTGTCATTATTGTTATTAATTTTTTTTTGACTGGGATACTAAAATTCCTAAATGAGAGTGAGCCAAGAAAAATATGTTAATTATTACAGCAACCAATATTTATTACTATGGCCAAGGTATTGTTTTAAGGATTTTTCATAGATTAATTCATTATTAACTGATTTTACTAGCAATCTGATGATATGAGTCTTATCAGCCTCATTTTACAGATAAGGAGGCAAGAACAGAGAGGTGAAGTTGGGGAGCTTGTATCAAGTTTCTGGTTCTAGAGCCTACATTCTTTCATAATCATCACTACTCTGAAGAGTAAGCACCAGGCCTAAAAGAAACGTGTATTTAGTTCCCTCTCACTCTTATCTCTAGTTTGAATGAGTGTGTTTGTGAAACGCAAATGCCTCTGGGGTTTTTGCACAGTCCTGGGCGCCACTGGGAGGAGAGAGGGCAGCCTAGAGACATTGATGTTCCTGGTAAACAACTGAAAATAGGCAGAGCCTTTGTGCCCTGAACGCAACTACTTTCAAACTGCAGTACTTCCCAGTTGCGAACTTGGTGCAAAAACCCACATTGCCACAGCTGAGACTTTCATGAAGAAAGATTTTGGGTACAAGATCGTTTTTCATATGCAGCAAACTTTCTCCTTGCTTTATAGAAGCCAAAACAAATTCTATGGGTCAACAGAATTTTTGAAACTCTGGTAGATTCAGAAGTTTGTCCTGTGCATAAAGTAATTGATGAATTAACATAAGTGGTTAAACAATAAAAAGAGATGCATACCTGTTTCCATAAAAAATATATGCATATATAAAAGGAAGTTTACAGATAAACTGGATGATATATATGCATATATTTGTGAATATGTCATGTTTTATTTTCAGTGTTTTTGTGTGTTCTCAACGTCTCCCAATATGGAGACAGGCTCATCTCCAGCTATGCAGCCTCATCGAGTGTGCTGTTCTCTCCCGCGGCGCCCACTCTGTCCTCCTTCCCCGTTTTGGTTTGCCACCTTGCGGTTAACATAGCTCTGTGGCTCAAGGAGGAGGGCGGGGCCGGTATCATCTTTGAATGCAAAATGCACACATGCGTTGCTGTAACAGTCTTTCTCCCGGCTCGGAGTGGGAGTGCGTGCGCACGCGTGTGCCGGTGCAGTGAAGGTGGTGTTGCCCACTTCGTGAGATTCAGAGTCCGCCCCCAACCACTGTGCTTCTCTGTGCCCCTGTGTAGGCCGGAAGTCACATCAGCCACTCCGTTTCACAGAGATCGCGGAGAAGGGACCACATCGGTCCGTGTTGGCGTCCACAGGAGGAAGTTGTGTGGTGGGAAGGCCGCTTCCGGCTGGACTGCAGGCTTGTTTTCTCACACGCACCCCAGTGAGAGCGAGGCCACACGGGCTTCCTTCCCCAGGGCGGGCAGTGGGTGGCGACGGAAGGGTCTGCTGCTGAGTATTTCTCTCGGCTTTGCCTCGCCATCTTCCCTCCTGGTCCGCTCATCCCAACCCTCTCTCCTCCCGCCTCCATCCTCCTGCTCTCCGATTGCCCCTGTTTGTGTCCCCTCCCCCAGCCACCCCTGTCATCCCCGGCTGCCCTCTTCTTTCTCCCTCCCTCCCTCTGCGCCTACTCTTCGCGGGCCTCGGGGGAGCCTTCTCTCCACTCAAGACACCCATGAAACAGGGAGACACTAGCAGTCAGCGGGCACTTTGTGGGGAGGGCCAATTAGAGGACACTCTGACCAGGGCGAGCAGCAGGACATCTAGAAAGACGCTTTGCTTCTAGGGAGCGGGAGCCTAATCCCGTTACAGGCTGGAGGGGACTCCTGGGGCCGGCAAGCCTCTTTCCCGCTGTGCCTGGAGGGATATCATTGGAGGACGGCCGCGCGGTGGAGGGCTCCGCTCGCCAGCAGCCCCCTCCTCCAGCCCCTTCCACTCTCTTTTCTTTTGCAGTGACACATACTGCAGTGCCTCTGAGGTCATTTGTTTCCCACAGCCTCACAGGGCGCTGTGGCAACAAGGGGGACAATGATCTCTCACAGGAATGATGGGAGGCCTTGTTTTGCCTTAAATAAGCCCCTTCAAGGGAGCAGTAAGGTCTGTTGTGTGTGTGGTTTGTTTTTTCAGAAAATCCTCTTGCACGTAGTTCCAGTGTGAAGTACTCCGGCAACTTCAATTGAAGACATAAAGAATCTTGTGTGTGTGTGAGGGTTTAATTTCATTTTTATTGCTGCTTTGAGGCCAGGATTGTGTTTTCGCTTCTGCCAGTTACCCTTTTCCCGCTCAAGCTCCCTGGACCCCAGCATTCTTTCAATAGTTTTCAGGCAGGAATTGGCAGGTGTTAGGGACAGAGAGGTGCCCATGTCTGGGTGCTGGCCTCAACTGCCCTCAGCTTTGGTGAGGGAGCTAAGGTTAGCGTGGCAGGAATTTAATCCTCCTGCACATTTCCCATCCTGTGCTGGGTCTGAGGAGAGCACAGGGCACTGATGGCTAGGGCTGGGATTCACAGCAAAGTGACAGTGAAGGCTGAGGGGGAAGTACCTTGTGGGCCACCTCGAAATAGACCATCAGCTTTAATGCCGGAGCTTCATGGGCATGAGCAGAAAGAAAAAGGCCTATAAGTAGAATAAAGAGGAGTCAGGTTCTGTGTCTGATTCAACTGCCCAGTGAGGAAAGATGTGAAGTGATCTCTACTTACCCCTGATAACACTGCTGGAAGCAAAGAACTGTCCTATTTGTCTTATTGCTCTGTCCTGTTTTTAAAGTCTTCAAGCTGCTGAAGGCAGTCCAACCTTAGAGCTTACATGCGCAAACATTATTATCTATAAGGGCTTCCTATTTGATGAATCATGCTGTATCATACGATCTAGATATTTCATCTGGAGAAACTGAGATGAGGCAGATTAAAGTCTTTTCCAAAACCAGATGATGAATTAATTTCAAAGGTTGAGATTAAAATCCAGATCTTCTAGTTTCAGATTATTAACTAATCAGTGTGATCTCCAAGTTCTTTCTCCATGTTCTAAAAAACAAAATTTTAAGGCAATCAAGACATTTTTATTCTCTCATCTGAGCAGTATGTGTCAGAAAAATTCATCTGTATAAAATGTATGGCTGTCGAAATTATATTTTTAACCTGTCTTTTTTTACTTTTTATAAATCATATCTTTCACTGTTTACAAATTTTGTTATCTCTTTCATGTATCAGACTCAAAAACTGTTGGCTTTATGATTGGGCCACTAGACAAAATATAATATTTTTTCACTTACCTTTTCATTTCCTGACCTTTTTTCAGTGATAATCTGAATATATTTGTGAAATATTTAGGCAGGAAGGTGAGTTTTCCAGATGTTTCTGCTGATGATTGCAAATATAGAACAATTCAAAGACTAGTGTCACTTTTTGATAAAGATACTTTTTTTGATAACTAGTTATTCTTGACTTTAATAAACATTCCTAAGATTAACTCTTCTCTTAACAATCTTAGTTTAATTTTAAATTGTTCATAAATTCTGAAGTGGGAGGACTGGAATTTTGGAGAAATGAATTAACATTTTGCCTTATTTCTCTGGACCATCTGTTAATGCTTATTCTCAGCTAAAGTACTGTTCATCAGCTTCAAGTAATAAACATACTGTAGTCAATTTTAACAGCCTATATCTCTGACAGTGATAAAACACTGGCCAAACCATCCTTTCTCTGACCATGATAAAAGTGTACCAGTCTTAGCTAGAGCAAGACTAATTCTATTTCGTATTCATTGTAAAGGAAATAACAACATAATAACTAATAAAGTTCTGAGACAGATGATGGATGGCAAAAGAAACTCCCTATGGCCATAAATAAGCTAACTTTGGAAATGTTTGACTTTAAGGAACTACAGACTATGCCTAGTCTGCCTTGTGTCCCTGGAATAAGTAGCCTTTGAAGGCTTATCTCAACATTTCCCTAGAGATTTCTTGCCTATTGACAAATCCCACCACATATTCCAGATGCACAGAAGAGAATTCCGTTAAATTCAAAATGGTAACCAAAAAGTTGAATAGCAAGAAACTGGCAGGGGTGGCTTTGGGAACTGGTAAATAAATAACAGGCTTGTTGTCCCACACCCTAGTTTAATGCTCTCAAGAGGTTCTTATGTTGCTCGCATTAGTGGGCATGTAAATGAAACCCCTGTTGGCCTTGGCAGATATTGGCCTCTTCTGTGACCTTGTTTGACTGAAACAAAAAGTCATTGGTGGAACAAAAATTCAGAGCTCTGAACTTGGTTGAAAGAAAAGGGCAATTCTCTGAATTGGGTAATTGGATCACCCTCCCAAGTGCCCTAGGGCTTATATCAAACATATAAGAAGGGGATTAATAACTTCAGTGTATAAATGAGCTTCAGGCGGCTTCCAACTGTAACGTTTCACTCTCAGGAGCTTCAGGACATAACAGATTTTTTCAAAGCATTTTGAAGTGCTCTTTATAAAATGCAGGAAGGGATGGCAGACTACTGTGGAATCCTTGTAATTGTGCATGGTCCAGGCTGACAGGCAGGCAACCTGAAAGCTTCTGCAAAATGGCCACTTAATAAAACTGTTCATGAAATACACCATTTGGGGACCGAAAGATGATGACAATGATATGTGTTCAAATTGTACTTGATATTCACTTCCTTAGTCATAATTTTATGATCTAGGCTAAATTAGATGTACCTATAAACTTGAAAGTTCACCATCTTCCTGTTTCTTACAGTTGAGTATGAGGATTCCAAGACTTGAGACAGAGTAACATATTTATGTGTGAGTGGTAAGGGGCCGTTGGAAAAGCTGAGAATTTTAAAATTCATTTATATTAATTTGCTCACTCAGTATTTATTCAATGCCTACTATATATCAGACTTGAGGATATAAAAATGTATAAAGTAGAGCAAGGCTGACAGACATTTGAAATGCAGGTTTATGAGGACTGAAAGAACACATAGGAAGGGAACCATTACTTCTCAGGAGTGGGGAAAATCCAGAGGAGACTAGAGGAGGTAATGAGAAATGAGTTGACAGCACAGAAAAATAGAGAAGAGTATTCTCTATAGACAAGGAGGAAACAATACTTGAAAAAGTTACCCAGAAAAGCTAGCCTCGTGATTAATCAGCCCACATAAAAGAGGTAGGTTAACATTGTTTTTCTTCTTTTAAAGAAGAAGGATCAAGAAGCGGTTCTGTTGGGTCCTGAGGAAGTGGGATTATTAGTGATGGACAGAAAGTGCTGGTGTCACAGCTGTGGTAGAAACAGGGAAACAAGAGAAAGCTTCTGAAAAAAAATGTTTTGACAAGTATTCTTATGGCTATGGACATTCTGAGACCTCTGACAATCACATAGAAAAGGGAGCCTGTGGGGAACATTTTAGAATTGATTCTTATCTTAATAGCTATAGGCCTGTCTGGATGCCAAAAAGAATTCATAGAATTCTGCTGTTTGTTTATTGCTGAATCAGCTTACAGGTGATATTTTATTACTAGGGAAATATTACTAAAGCTAGGTGGAGGTGCATCGAAGAACTAAAACACCAGAAAGCTAAATGGGAAAGGAATTAACTTTAGTCGTGCACATATTTTTATTGTTCTCCTTTAATTTTTATATTAATATAAACCCTGTGAGGCACACATTTTTCCTATATTTTCACAAATGAGCACACAGCCTCAAAGAAGTTAATTGCTCAGAATCCCATAGCCAGTGCATGGTAAGGCCCAAGTCCCTTTCATCCTCCATTCTCCCACCCATCATAGCTAAGTCTTCAAGCCAATGTTCACCTGCCATAGTAAAGGCAGAATATTTGAATTGTGTTGTGTTTGTTTTAGTTTAGTTATTGACTGTGTTTTTCTTCCTATAAAATAGATGTGCTTCATTCTTTTTGTGGTGGTTTTCCTATAATGCCTGGACGCTTCTAGCCAGCAAGGGCAAATAGATTTCATCTTCCATTCAACTCCAGATGGTCTGTAGTGGCTGCTAGGACTGCTGTCATGTAATTGCTCAGCAGCCACTCCCATATGCTCTATGATGGGCAGTGGTGGTACAAGTGCTGCATCCCTGCTACCAAGGCTGCCGCTTTAGTATCTTACTTCACTCTTAAAGCGGTGAATGAAGGAAATTATCTAAAGTCCTAACACCAGAAAGCCATGCCTACTTCCCAAAGTAGTAAGCACTCTGCTGCTGCATATAGAAAGAAATAGAGCCGTGATATTCTAAAAGAGATTTGTAGTCTAATAATTAGGAGGGAAAATGAAGTATAAGACTAAATGAAGTAGACTGCAAACACCTGAGGCATGACTACAAAATCAAGTTGACATTTTGTGGCTCATTTTCAGGGTAGCTGCCGGAACCTGGTCATGGTTGTTGTTCTTATTGTTTAGGGTTTTCCCCCATCTGTGCAGTGAGATAGCAACCGCAAAAAACGAACAGCCTTCCTGAGTCTCTTGGCTGTAGAGTACCCAGCTCTTTTCCCTGAAGCTTGTCCTGAAGAAGCCTGGTGATAATCCCTCTTGGGAGATGGACATGGTTCCATATTGACATTATCCACTGGGCTCATTGCTTGAGTCTCCAGGTTATTTATGTGTTTGATGTTTCATTTAAAAATAAAAATTACTTAAGGCAAATAGCCTAGTGGCAGTAAGTTTGCCTATTTGTAAAACCTAGAAAACCATTTAGGAAACCATCATCAGGATCTTGTTAGTGCTATATTCACTTGGGCATATTGCCCTTCAGCACACCAGCTCTTGCACAGATTGTGTCCACTGAGTTGAGTTTGGAAACCTTCCATAAGAAAATGAGAGCACTCTGGAAGTAGTATTGGTGATCCACAAAGCATTACTATGTCCTCTAAGGTTCTTTCCTGGTCTTATACCATGGTTGTTTCTTGGGTAAAATGTGAAACTGGGGTTTCTTAAGGGACAAAGTGTTTGCTGCTTGGCTTTGGAATTTTGGTGCAACTCAGGCAATGACATTTCTCTTTCACAAACTCCTCCTATTCTTTATAATAGGTGCCACATCTTTCATTTTCCCTATCAATACATCATACGTTATGTCTGACTGCTAGGTTTCATTCCAGAGCCTCTTGTGTTTAAGTGATGAATGTAATAATCATAATGACTAGCTCAGTACAATTGCTGAGTTGGAGACCATGGCCTAGTCATTTTTCAGATCACACAGAAGTCATTTCTGGACAAAAAGTGCTACATACTATATGTCTATATCTGTATATATGTATATTTTTTTCTTTGATCTTTCTTCTATTTTGTGCTGCAAAAACAAAAAAAAACAAAAAACAAAACAAAAAACAAAACTTTGAGGGGATGATTCTCTCACAGGATACGGAAATGGCCTTGGACAATGTCCAGGGTTAGTGGCACAGCTGCTGTTTCCTGCAAGGGACATCTCACATCCAGAAGTGAAAAAATACAAAATTAATATATGATAGGAGGATAATGACTGAACCTATTAACCCATTTATGTCTAGTGTTCCATTATTGGAACACTAAGCTTGTGGGAGTTATTTATATCCTACTGCTCAAGGTCATCACCAAGTTCTGATTTTTCATACACAAAAATTTCAACCTCTGGCATAAATGGGCTAACAAGAAAGGAAAGGATTTTCCTGTTACAAGATCTGTCTGTGGTGACGTATAAACATTGGCAGAAATTACTTACATTTAGAAGACAAGTTTAAAACTCTTTACCAAGAGGCAACTGATCCAATAACAATGATAGTAACAACAATAACATCTACTTATGGCACCTAAGAATTTTAAATTTCCTTCATGTATGTAGTTTTGTATGCACAACAACCTAGTAAGGCCTGTAGTTGACTGGAGAGGGCAAGGGTATGTCAAACTAGGTAAAGAACTTGATTTTATCCTAAGTATAAGTGCAGAGTTTTCAGCCAGGGATGGACATGTCTTGATGAACATTTTAGAAAGATTATTTGGCCTGCTCTATAGGAGCATAGGCTCTAAGGGGGCCGCCACATGAAAGCCCGGAGATAAGTCAGGAAACATAACACTAATCCAGGAGAGAGATTATGGTGGCTCAGACTGTGGGGTGTGGCATAGGGGATGGCAAGTGGTCAGATTAAAGGTAAATTTGAAGACATTCCTTACAAGATCTGCAAATAGATTGAATATGCAGTGCATTAAAAAAAAATGAAGAATTGGCCGGGTGCGGTGGCTCAAGCCTGTAATCTCAGCACTTTGAGAGGCTGAGGCGGGCAGATCATGAGGTCAGGAGTTCGAGACCAGTCTGCCCAGTATGGTGAAACCCCATCTCTACTAAAAATACAAATAACTTAGCCAGACATGGTGACACATGCCTGTAGTCCCAGCTACTCGGGAGGCTGAGGCGGGAGAATCACTTGAACCCAGGAGGCAGTGAGCCAAGATTGTGCCACTGCACTCCAGCCTGGGCAACAGAGAGAGATTCTGTCTCAAAAAAAAAAAAAAAAAAAGAAAAAAAAGAAAAAAAAAAAAAAGAAAAGAAAATTTAAAACAAAAATGAAGAATTGTGTATTTTTTATCTTAAATAACTGAGAATGGCATCATTTTTTCCATTCCTAGAGTTATTTGCCAAAAAAATCTGGGAATGCTGAGGAGAACAGATTGGAGTGGGAGGAGCAGGGTAAGGATTAAGAGTTCTGTCCTAGAAAAGTTGCATTTGAGATATGCAAGTGACTGGGTGTAATGGCTCCAAGCACTTTAGGAGGCCGAGGCAAGAGGATTGCTTGAGCCTAGGCATTCAAGACTAGTTACCTGGGCAACACAGTGAGACCCTGTCTCTATTTAAAAATAAACATAATTAACCAGGCCTGGCGGTGTGCACCCGTAGTCCCAGCTACTTTGGGGGCTTGAGGTGGGAGGATGGCTTGGGCCTGGAGAGTCAAGGCTGCAGTGAGCCCTGATTGTGCCACTGTACTCCAACCTGGGCAAAAGAGTGAGACCCTGTCTCAAAAAATACATAATTGAAAAGAGAAAGATAAGCAAGTGGACAATAACAAAGCAGCTGAATAAATGAGTCTTCGTCTAGCGCTCAGGAGAATGGGCTGAGCTGTAGGTGAGAATATAGCAGAGGATTGATCCTAGGTCTACATCAATATTTAGAATAGGAGAAACCTGCAAAGGAGACCAGCAGAGAGGAGAGGATAAGGTGGGAAGAAATCCATGAGTGTGTGATTTTCTGGAAGCCAAATGAAGCAGACATTTCAAGAAGCAAGGAGCTAGGTCCGGTGCTGCTAAGGGGTCAAGTAAGATGAGGACTGAGAATTGACCCTTGGGTTTGGCAGATACAGTCAATGGTGACCTTGACAAGAGTGATTTCAGTGGTGTGTAAGGGATATAAGCCTGCCTGGGGTACGTTAAAGAGAGAAACAGGGTATTCAGCTCTTTAAGGTTTTTCACTACATATGGAAACAGTGAAATGGAGTGGTGGCTGGGGAAGTCAAAGGAGCTTTTATTTTTTTAAGGTGAGTGTTTTTTATTTCACATTTTGATATTGATGTATCTAATGCAGTAAAAACAGAACATTTAGTAATGCTGGAGAGGAAGAGGATAGGTAACCGTTGGTAAAAGACCTCAAAGGTATAGGAAGGGATTGAGATGCTGCTCCAAGTGTAAGGGCTGGCCTTAGGCTGAAGGAAGACTGCATCAAGAGATACAAAAGCAAATTCATTACCCTAAGAATGGAGTACATCACAGCAGGATTCCTGGAGAGAAACAGAAAAGAGGTTGTTAAAAATTTATGTCACCACCTTAAAGAGGGAAGAAAGTTCTATTTGGCTCACTCAGGGACTCCAGAAAAAAAGTTAAGGTATACTCATAAACCCAACTTTTTAACTTTCTAGTTACCAGAACACCAAACAAGGATCTTAGAATATCAGATTTTTCAATTAACCATAGAAAACTAACAGCATTTGAGTAGAATCCAAATACATGTGAGGGAACATAATACGTAAATACCATCTGGGAAGTTCTCTAATCAACATTCTTCTTCCCTAGCACTCACTGTTGGGTCTGTAGTACATGCATATGTGAGTCGAGAGCTCTTTCACAAATATAAAAGAAGTATAGTATGGATGTAGGGTGATGATTTACTTAGTATGGTAAGTGTCTCTAAGCACCATAATAAGGGACAGAAAAAGCTGGGTCAGCCTGCCCCTGGGAGAGCTAGGAGATATGCCTAGCTTTTATGTCTCTGTGAATCTCACAAGTAAATGAAAATAAGTGCAAGTAGTACTATAGTAATTAAACTAGCTCCTCTGAGAGTGGCTCTGTGTGTGTGTCCCCATTATTGGCTAATCACCCAGCCATTTCCCACTGCTTACTGATTACCCTAGGTATGTTGCATTGATTATCTTATTTAATCCTCAAAACTACTCAATCATTGACATTTACAGGTGAGAACGTATAGGCCAGAGAGGTTTAAATGGCTTGTTCAAGGCCACATATCTAGTACGTGGGAGAGTCAAGATTCCAAGTTCAATGCCCATCAATGATAGACTGGATAAAGAAAATGTGGCACATATACTCCATGGAATACTATGCAGCCACAAAAAGGAATGATTTCATGTCCTTTGCAGGGACATGGATGAAGCTGGAAACCATCATTCTCAGCAAACTAACACAGGAACAGAAAAACCAAACACTACATGTTATCACTCATAAGTGGGATTTGAACAGTGAGAACACATGGACACAGGGAGGGGAACATCACATATGCCTGTCAGAGGGTGGAGGACAAGGGCAGGGAAAGCATTAGGACAAATACCTAATACAAAAACCTAGATGATGGCTTGATGGGTTTAGCAAACCACCATGGCGCAAGTATACCTATGTAACAAACCTGCATGTTCTGCACATGTGTCCCAGAACTTAAAGCAAAATAAGATAATTTAAAAAAAAAAAGATTCTAAGTTCAGTCTTTGTTTCCAAAGCAGAGATCTTTCCACTATACCACACTGCCTCTTATGTAGTCGGTGATAATAATGGCTTGGTCTTTTGCATTTGCGAAGCACCTTTTATTTGAAGAGCTGAAACTCTGTAAGACTTAACTTTGTAATCTGGAGAGAGAAAGAAAACCAACATTTGTTGGGTTCCTTATATTTGTATGTGATGTAATTGTAGGCACTTTCATACCAGACAGGTTTTATTATCTTCATTTTACAGATGAGGAAATGAAACTCAACAAAGAAATTAAGTAAATTGCCCAATACCACACAGCTCACAAAGGAGTTAATCCTGGCACTTTTCCTCAGCAAATTCTAAGCACTGTGGGGCAGAGTGCAAGTCTGTTTTTAATTCTGGTATTCCTAGTGCCTAGTACAGAGTCTCACACAGGCACATAATAGATACTCAGAAAAAAATCATTGAATGAATAATGAGCAAATGTGCTGTAAGCTGAACTTGAATGCATTGAGCCTTGTGTTGTACTTTCTGATGTCTTCCATTGGATGTCAACGTGATATAATGAGAAGATTCTGAGAACGAATCAGTGAATGCATGCATGTTCCTGACTGTAAAACTTTTGCCCTTCTCACAGCTATGCAATGTAGGTGATAGACTTCCTTTTCTTTCATTGGGCAAACTGAGGCAAAGTTTCCTTGGCAAAGGTTTTGCAAATCAGTGGACAATTTGTGGCACAACTGAAATCTTGAGATTCTCACCTTTATAGCACTAACCACTTAACAACCCTGTGGTCCTGGTGGAGTTACAGCTTTCCATAAATCTGGTACTTAATCATTTAAAGAGATGGCAATTTATCTTAAATACACGCCTCATTATAGATGTGACACACTTAGCACAGATGGTCTCAGAAGTTTTTCCTGGCTTCCCATACCCTAACAGTATCTAGTATGTTAATGTCAATATTAGCTTTACTGTTTTAGGTAACTTTGGTATGCTTCTCATTAGCTGAAACCATAAAGAGCTCAGTTTTACCTGCACTGAGGGATCGCTAAATTCCTATTGGCATCTGAATGCACAGTCCCATGTCGAAAGTGAGGTCATGTTTCTCCTGGATTGTGCCTGTATCTGATGAGCCTGGGCTGGCGTGAATCCGAGACAATGAAATAATCACACCCATTAGCTCACCAGGGCCCTATTAAGATGTGGCCTGGCTTTCCATCCATTTCTCCTGCTTGGAAAAACTGACACAGTCATGGTTCGTAAAGGTTAGTGCAGATGGAACTGCTTCAGCAACCAAAACTTAGCACTACCCTATTTAAACTTGGGAAGGGTCTGCCGCTTGATCTCAAGAAACAGAGCTTCAGGAGCCAGGGTGCAAGGATGTCCTTTAATCTCTTTATATGTAATGGTAAAGTTGGATTTTCCTAACACCCTCCTTCCCCACTCTCAGCTTCAGTGGCTGGGGTGAGTGAGGCCGGGGGCGCTCTGGAGCTGTGGCTTCCATACTTTTCACTTTTCATTCTGTTTTTCTTTAGAGATCCCATGTTTTGAAGGCTTGAGCCTGTTAAATAAACTGTGATGGTTAAATCACAATTTTATTCTTTTCTCATTGATACCTAGGGTGTGTCGTCATGCTGCAACCTCTGCCTCATGTCTTCCTCCAGTGGTGCTTTCTCAGGGCTGCTTTCCCAGACCCTGTGCCTGCTCGTGGGTTGTGGCTGACAGTTACACTTCCAGAGTATGCTGCACCTCACCCACAGAGCTCTTTTCACAACTGTAACTAACTGATTATTTGTGTAACCGTTTGCATGTTTAGGCTGTGAGGATGGAGACCATGTCTGTCTTGTTCGTGGCTGTTTCTCTAGTGCCTAAGTCTTTGCTTGATACACAGTGGGCACTTGATACACATTTGTTGAATGAATTAATAAATTCATTTTTTAATGAAATGAAAATGATTTTCATTCTGATATAATTCTAGTGAAAATTAGATTTCGCTTAATTCTAGTAAAAAATATAAAGAAATATGGCCCTTATATTGGCTTGGGGAGCCTTATTCTGGGTACGTTTGATAGGATTTTTGAAATGTTGACAACAGCTTGAATGAAAATCACCAAGTTTAAAATAAAGGTTCGCGCTGGGTAGGAGAGACTATGATGCTGTTGGAGAAGGAAGGAGGCTTCCAGAATATTGATAATATTCTATTTATTAAGCTGGAGGACTCCTAGGCACCCAGGGGCCTCAGACTTACTCCTGAACTGGAGGGACATTCCAAACAAGCCACCTGCTATTTATTTCATGTACACCCGAGGCAAAGCTGTTGGGACCACTTAAGGATTTTGTAAAATGTGAGGGTGTTATTAAAGTAGGCTTAATACTTTACAGCTCTTATGATTGTTCACCTAACTACCTTGAATAATACCATATTTTTCTTTGCTCGCCTATTTGGAGACATGCAGAGCCACTTCAAACAAACCATCCTGCCTTCCCATTTGTATCTCCGACCTCTCGAACCCATTTTACCCCCTAAACCACACATTGAAACTATGCCAAATTAAAAACAGAAAACAAACCTCTACCCAGCAGCACTTAATTGAGCACCTACTGTTTGCTTTATATTATAAAGTGTAATTAGAACACCTTGAGTCTTGTCCTTAGCTTCCTGAGATCCCCCAGTGGATGTCATCATGTAAGAATGAAAAAGTTATCGAAGAATGAATGGCCTGATGTCAAGGAAGCTTTTCAGTCTTTCCTAATGGTCTTATGCCCTCTGTGTGGGTTACAATCTTTGGAAGTATAAGATTTCTTGTAAAAGTCACAGCACCTGCCAACACAGTTGGGCAAGGACCCAAGTGGGGTGATGAGTGCCGCATTCCTCCCTGGTATTCAGAGACCACATAGTACCTGAAGCTTGCTGGGCCCCGCTCCCGGGGAGTGTCAACGGAACAGGCCCAGGCAGTCCTCTCCTCAGACTACAATCAAAAGTTGCTTGATAAATCAGTAAGACTGAAAATATTCTTGGCAGCTTACACAGGCAATGGTAAGAACATGTTTTTTGTAGTTACAATGAATCCATTATACAAGGGCCGGAAGTGACCAAAATCATTGATTGGCTAATTATACGTAACTCAAGGGTCATAATGCTTCAGTCATTATGTGGGAATATTCATAAAGCACTTGAGTTCAGCTCCAATAAAGAGGGCAAATGTACCCAGGGAAATTGCAGGGTAAAAGTCCTGGAATGTAGATAGTATAGGATGTCACAGGTCTGAAATGGAAGGGTTTAATATATTATTGAGTTTTGCAAACAGATTCTTGGAAAACAGATTCCTCAAGTCTTTCCCAGCTTTCAGATGGGATGTGAAACTAGAGGTTTTAGCCTTTACTTGTGGTTGTCTAAAAATCTACCCTATTTTTCTTAGGAAGGGAAGCAGTTGCCTTAACACCCTGGCCAGATTCCCAACATGTACAGGGTGGCCCATTTAAAACAGGCCTGTGGATGCTTCAGAGTGAGGGAAGGGTTTGTTGTAAAGCACCATGTGTATGTGGGTGTTTAATGAATATGAGCTGATTAAATTGGCCACCCTGAATTATAACCTCATACCTTTTTTAGTTCCTCTCCAGTTTTTAGCTCAGGACCATATTCTTCCTACTTTCTGCCCAAACTTGTTAGGGAGAAATGTGCCTGCTATTAAAACTGCCAATGTTTTCCATCCAATGTTTCTTTGTTTCAATGATGAGCAGAAGAATCCAGCCTTGGAAATACCTTTCTTTCAAATACCTCATCCAGCTGCATGACGTTCTGCACAGCCACACCCACATCACTTCCCCTTCAAACCTTCTCGCCTCCATCTGCTTCCCTGTCTCTGGCGTAGGACAATACCAGTATCTGTCTGGAGCAGATAGTGAGCTCTGCCACAAACAGAGGAGGCCTTGTCTGAAGAAGGAAAAAGCTCTGCTCATGAAATCAAGCAGCCTGGGCTTGTGCGCCCTTTTTGCTAATAGCCATCTGTGTGGCTTAGGGAGTCACTGTCTTCACAGGCCCGAGTTCCTTCATCTATAAAGGGAGGGAGTGAGACAAAATCAGTACTTCTCAAATTGGGAGCTATAGATTCTTGAGGTCTGCAAGTTCAATGAGATTTTAAACTTTTTGTGAAGATTGTTTTAAATCATAAAGACAATACTTTGCAATTAAAAGTCATTTTCAAAAAATAAGTCCTACGTTTCTTAAGCTGGTGATTCTGAAACTTAATCTAAGGCCTCCTAGAGATTTTTTAATGGTTTTGCAAGTCTCAATTTGTCCCTTTAAAAAGACTCCACATATCTTCCGGTTTGAGTGGTATGTGGAGTCTTTTTAAAGACTGTTTATCTACTCAGAAATTGAATATAGAGGTAGGAAAAAACATTAGCTTTAACTTTCTTATCCTTACCCTACTCAACCTAATTACTTTTGGACCACTTCAATATGTTTAAGTCTTTTAGCACATGAGCTTCTTTTGTTTTCACGAATATATAGTGATTCCTGTTTTCAATCACTATATATTAAATTATAAAAAGCATATTTGTCCCAATAGCTCTTTCCCTTTCCCTTTAAGACTCAAATCATTTCATGTATTAGTGTCCAACCTGGTTAATTGAGACCACCTTCCTCTATTAAGGTTTCCTTGTTGGTTAAAGTGAGGAGATATATGGTCCATTCCTAAGTATCCATGAGGGATTGGTTCAAGGACTCAGCCCCATACTAAAATCCTCAGATGCCCAAGTCCCTTATATAAAATCACATAGTATTTGCATGTAACGTATTCACATCCTTCCATATACTTTAAATTATCTCTAGATTACTTATAATACTTCATACAATGTAAATGCTATGTAAATAGTTATACTGTGTTTTAAATTTTGCATTATTTTTTTTGTTATATTATTTCTTTTATTATAAATAATATATTTTATAATAATAATGATATTAAATAATAATAATATAATAATAAAATTATTATAAATAATAATAATTTCTATTATTATTATATTTCTTCTTTTTTTTTTGACGGAGTTTCGCTCTTGTTGCCCAGTCTGGAGTGCAGTGGTGCGATCTTGGCTCACCATAACCTCTGACTCCCGGGTTCAAGGGATTCTCCTGCCTCTCGGCCTCCTGAGTAGCTAGGATTACAGGCATGCACCATCACACCCGCCTAATTTTGTATTTTTATTAGAGATGAAGTTTCTCCATGTTGGTCAGACCAGTCTCGAACTCCCGACCTCAGGTGATCTAACCACCTCGCCTCCCAAAGTGCTGGGATTACAGGTGTGAACCACCACGTCCATCTTATATTGTTATTTTTCATTGCTTTTTTTTTCCCAAATATTTTCAATCCATGTTGGTTGAATCGGCAGATGGGGAACCCCTAGATATAGAAAGCTGACTATACTACTTTTATCTATAATCTCAAGATTGAAGAATCACAGTAGTTTATGTATGCATTCTACTTTCATAATTTACAGAGTGCTTTCATATGCATTATCTCATTTGATTTTCACTACAGTCTTGTCTAATAAATGATGTAGGTAGCATGATCCCCATTTTACAGATGAGATACTCAGGCCCAGAAATATTGCTTCATAGCTTCTGATTTATCCTACTTGTTCTTCCCAACAATGCTTCTTCATCCAATTACAGCAACAAATGTATACTAGGTACCTGTTATTTGCCATATGTGCTGCTTCATTGTTATTTGTTCTGGGAAATAGCAAGTGGAGCTTCTCATTCAAGGATAAACTGATATTGGCAGGCCTTGCTCAGCCTGACATAAGTCTCATGTCATTATTTACTAAAATAGTTACCCAGTCTAGTTCCTGGTACATAAAGGAACTCAATAAATATTTATTGGATGATTGAGTGAATAAATAAATCTAAAATAAATTATCTCTCTAATTAAAATTTATGTATCAGAGATAATTTTTGCTAATAGATTTTTACCAGAAATTTTTCAGCCTCCAAGTCAGCAGGATTTGCTCAGCAACTGCCAAGTGCTTTGAGGGAAAAAATAGAGAAACTGCTAGGAAAGAAGGGTGACTGACTGGCAGACCAGTAGCAGAAATCCCCTTTCTGGCTTCATCCATCTTCCTATCTATGATCGGTGTCCTAGGCCTCAGAGTGGACATGGGGAATGGTAACACTTTGTCTGCCTACAGTTAACCAAAATATCTACTCCCACTGTAGAGAAGAGAGGAATGACAGAGGTGTATGAAGATTAAGTAGAAAGGCAGACAAATGTAATCACATTGGAAGGTAGGATGGAGAGCAGAAAAGTTGGTGGGAAGACAATTTCTGTGGTCAGGATATGTCTGAATGGAAAGGGGAGAGAGATTTTGTCTGTTCCTCCCATAGTATGGTTTGGCTAGTTTCCCTTTATGTCCCAAGAGACCTATTAGTGGCCAGGGACATCACATTTTAATCAAGGCAACTCTTGCTGGGCTGGTAAGCAAGGCTCCCATGGGTGTGGTGAAGCTAGCAGGATAAAGAGTGAGGCTGCTAGTCACAAAGGGATCCACTCACCCTTTTCCGTTGTTGGCGGCTGCTGTGGTATCTATAAACATAGAGCGTGTACTCACATACTCATAAATGCTAGTGATTATCATACAGTTGCATTGTGTATAAAAGTAGATTGCCTGGAAAAAGTGATTTTACTTCATTTTTATATACACATTGTTCCTTTAACCACTTCCTGAAATTCCAGGCTTTTATTTTGCTGTCATTCTCTTAAATTGCCTCTTTCTCAAAGCATCCGGGTTCTAGAGATGTTCTTTTCCTTAAAGTGTGTTTCTAAGTACCTTCTGGGAACCATGTAAAATTATCTGACTCCACTTGACCAACGAGGAGCTTACTTTTCCTCCAAATTATTCCTCTCTGACAGAGGTCGTTGGTCATCTTGAATAGCTAAGAATGTTTGATGAACCAAAGTAAAATTGCAGAGCCTATTCACCCAGCCAAACTGAAACACACCTGATTAACTGACCACACACATGGTCTCAGAATGACATCTCACTTGGGGAGTAAAGGCCAATGGTTGTGGTTAGTGCCCCAGCAGGCCCCAGATGGTTAGAGTTAATATACACCTATGTTTTCTGCCAGGTAGTTTTCATCAGTTTCCTCAAGATGTCAGAGTGTGTGTATAATTAAGAGTATTTAATCATATTATAATTCCCCACAGAGAGATGGAGTGGGGGATGAAGGATTGCTGGCTTTTACAGTCTCAGCGAGAGTCATCAGTTGAAAAAAATAGAAACAGAAAAATGCCAAGTCTCTGGGCTGTGTCTGTGCCATAACTCACTCAGAAGTTTGGCTGGCACCATCACCTCAGTATCATTTCAGTGAAAATGTAATCCCAATCTTTTGTTGCAATCTCAGGGTTCTCACTATTTTGGTATTAGCTTAGAATATGTGGATTGCAAAGGAAAACTGTTGAATACAATTCCCTGTTCATCAAGGCTGTGATTTGTGTACAGCCACATAAGGCCACCTTCAGTTTAAAAGAGTGATGACTTCAGTCCTGTAAAAATAGATGAGGTGGGCACTTCAAATATTTTAAGTTAGATCAATCAGTAGGGTGAGCACAGTTTAATTGGCATCTATTGATAGGTTTCTAAATTAAAAGAGCAGAATATAAAGCCATCAGTCTTAGCTGTGAAATCATGTTCACAATTATTACAAATCCATCATTCTTTCCCATTTCCCCATATATCCTGTTTTCTGTATCCTGTCAATTGTCAAATATAGCTTCTGGAAATGATCTCTTATTTTGGATTAGGAAACAAAGTCCTAATGACCATAAGTGATTTTACAGAGTTACACAGCTAGTTAGCTAGTTAGAATCTGACTCACCAGATTTCCAGTCTTTCTACTTTGCCAGAGAGTCTTTCCTGGGAAATATATTTTTACCTATTTCTTAGAAGAATTTACTTATGTGAGCTTCACTTAAAGCAGCATTGGTCTATTTCCTAATTCCCTTAAATTGATCATGTTGCATTTCTGTTAAAAAGCCATAGAGTTTCTTTATAATTATGTTCTAACACTACTTCTTCCTTTTTGTCAGTAACAGTGCCACAATAAGTGGATTGGCTTAAAATGAAAATCATCGGTTGCGTTTCCACTCCAAACCCCTTCCAGTTGCTGTTATTTAGAAGGAAACACCTTTTGCCCTGCTTCTGTCCACTCCAGACCTCTCCTGCATGGAACTCTGTCCACTGTTTGTATCACTCCATCTTTGCTTACTTCAGATTATCTCTGAAACAATCAGGTGTAATGGCCAGTGGATGCAAAATACATATAAAGTAAGATTTGGGATAAGGAGGCTCAAGGGGGTTGGATATATAGAGAAAGGACTTAGGAAGCACAAGAACAGGGACTGGCAGAAAACGCATTCTGAGACAAAGTCTGTTTAGCTCTGGCCAGTTGATTTATCTAGTCTGACATTTCTCAACCTGGACACCATTGGCATTTTGTATCATTCTTGATTGTAGAGAGCTATCCTGTGCATTACAGGACACTTAGTAGCGTTCCTACCTCTTCCCACTGGGTAGATGCCAAAGGCATCCCTCCATTTGTGACAACCAAAAATGTCTCCAGACATTAACAAATACCCTGGGGCCGGGGGAGGGGAGAGAAAGGAAGAATTGTCTCTGGATGAGAATCACTGATCTCACTCAATCGCTGACCTTTGACATCACCGTAAGATATCCTGTGAGAGGACAGAGTGGACTTTCTAATTCTTAACCTAAAAAGTTAGGGCGCTACTCCAGATATTCCTTATCTACTGCAAATACAAATTATTTATTTGTTCATTCATTCAAATAACAGTTATTACAGATGACACTATGTCAGGCACTCAGCTAAGTCTAGATGAAAAGATAGAACCTTCCCACAAAGACTTAGAACTTAATACTCTTAAAAATTCTACTCAGCATAGTTGACTTGCTCACCAATGCTAATGAAATTAAGACTTGGAGGTGGTATTCCCTTACCTGGTTTTAACTCAGACCAACCATTTCACTGATTGGACCAGCACAAATATATCCTGGCTACTCTAAAAATCACTTTAAAAACATATCCTACTGATGGCATGTTGATAGTTTCCTGGGATATGAAGGTGGGCATGGTTAAAGCTGAAAGGACTCTTAGAGACAAGTGAAAAAAAAACCTCTTTGGTAAATCGCTAGCATAGTATTACATGGCTTTTTCTTTGGCCCAGCTGTGTGCAGACCCCTTTAGACTCAAACCACCGTACTGCCTGATAACACATGGCCTTGTTTATGTTCATTGCAGTTATTTAGCTTATCTTGATTCCTCTTTCTACATAAGAAACCACAGCTGGAAAAATCAATTAATTCTTAATTTGCTCATAAATTTCCCCCCATTAGAAGGTACCAATACCTCTTGTAATTTGGTACAAATTTCCTTTCAGTATTTTTAATCTCTTTGGATATGTGTCAGTTGGATTCTCATTAAACAACATAAAAATATATAAGCTAATTATATAACTTTAAAAAGTATCAAACAGAAGATTGTAACATCCCTCACTGAAGCTTTTTCAGAATTTACTATGTGTACCAGTGTACCGGTTGTTCTCAACCCAGGGCAGTACTGCCCCCAGAGGACTTTTGACAATGTCTGAAGTCATTTTGGTTGTCACAGATTTAGGGGGATGCTACTGGTGTCTACCCAGGGCAATGCTAAGCATCCTAAAATGGACAGGACAGTCCCTCTAACCAAGACTTATCCAGCCCAAAGTGGCAGGGTGCTGAAGTTGAGAAACCACGTGGTGTATAACACAGATGTACATGCTGGCGGAAGCGTAGCTGAAGTAGACGCTAATCACTTACCAGTTTCACGTCTTCAGGATATCCTCTTCTTTTAACAAGGAGGTCGTGACTAGTTACTTCCCATGAAAGTCAGCTAACCCTTAGAGTTGGAAAGTGTGTTCATTCCCAATAGCAGCTGGTGAAAAAAAAAAAAAACCATAATGAATTTCTACTTCCAAGAATGTGATATGTGGTTTTCTCCAAGTGTTGCTCTCAGCACTCAGTATTCAGGGCCTTTTTCACCTGTGCATTCTGCTGTCCTGCATTATCGGAGTTAGAATCAGGGTGGAATATCAATATTTCCCCAGGCATCATTGAGTCCAAAGCTGATGCCGCCAGCTAGTAAGCTGTGGAGTCTGATCACATTTTACTATGTGTCAATCCCAAGGAGCTATTCAAGGAAGACAGAAGTGAGCAGGTAGCCCCTGAGAGGGTCACTGGGTAGGGGAGCTTGGGAGTGTGGTTACAAGTGGGGAGTACACTTTCTACTTACAGGCTTCTTTGTCAAGGTACATGTTCTATTTGTTCTATTGAGTAATTCAGTAACCACTGAAGTTTCTTCTCAAATCAGCTTTTCATTTTGTGAAAGTGAAATCCATTTGCATCGATGAAGTTTATTTTAATTTTTTTCTTATGACCTCAGAATGAAATAATAAGAAAGAATGAGGGGAAAAGTAAACCTTTTAACAAAATTCATAAATCAGGGATTTTTTTAACCTTCTTTTCTTCTGGAAAATCTTGTTGTTTACGTGGTTGGAACTTTATTATTACAGAGATTGTTATAAAAATGAACCAACATTCAAAAGTACAAGGCAGGATTTCCCCAAATGCCTATGTTCCTGGCTGGCCTCATTGCTAGCTGGCACAATAATGCCACCTGGAAGCAATGACCATTGGAAAAGAAGCCAGGAAAAAACCTTACGAGAGGCACAGGGCAGTAGATAATTTGTGAAGCAGCCGTTTGCCTCCCTAAGTGGCAAGGCTGGTGTGTCTGGCCTGAGTGTCCACTCACGTCATTTATCACACCCTCTGGTAGGAGCACCTCTCTCTACTGCCTGTGAAGGAAACTGTTGCACAATCCTGAAGATCTGACTGAAGGAAACTTGTCTTGGGATCAGAATTAAGGTTCCTTTTTCTTGTTTTCATTTCCAGGTTGCAAGTTATACCCCTTTTTAGCATTCCCATACACAGCTGTCTACATTTTAAGCAATCGTCATATGAATTGTATCTTAAATATAAAATAACAAGAATTCCTTTAAAATAACTGCTTTTTCTCCAGAACCAGACGTATCTCACCAATGGTATCTGAAAGACCTCCTCCCCACCAGCATACCCCCATTTTGGGTGACAGTTGTGTTTAGAAAGTAGTGTTATAGCTTCTTTTATGTAGGATGATTACTCTGTGATCATGATCTTCTGGGATGAACAGAAAGAGCTGGGCAGAGTTACACTGCACGAGGACAGAGGAGAAGCTTATGGAAGTGCATTGCAAACAGAGATGGGCGAGTTAAGTTACTCAATTGCCATCTGTCTCTGTTTTGCTAACTCATTAGTTCGGACACCACATTGTGTTAATCCCCACTTCCCCTGGCTCTGAGCTTGGTCCAGGTCCCCGGGGAACAGTGAGACTGCTCAGCTCAACCCTCCCGTCAGCTGGGCTGCAGCTTCTCTGCTTCGACAGCATGGTAGGCCTGCCACCTTCGCTGCCACATCACATCAAGGTGAAGTCTTCTCCCCAGCCCATGGCAACAGAAATTGAAGCCTTTGGACTTATCTCATTCTTCCAAAAGACTTTTCTAGGCAGTGGGATAGATTTTCGCCTTTCACCCCCTAGCACTCCCTTCCCTTCCAGTACCCCTTCAAGGCAACTGGCAATTTCAGGCTGACCTTCATGGAAGTTTGATGGCACTGAGTACCACCAGCCAAATGCTGTCACATTTTCTGTGTCTCTCAGAAGAAGAGCCCATCTGGCAGCTAAGAACCAATGAGTGAGGCCTAATTTGTCCCCCAAGACTAGACCAGAAGGGCAGTCTTACTTCTGGACCTAATCTAGCATTAAGAGCATCCAGTGATGACCCTCATGGCGCTTTCTGAGAATAGTTGTTCATAAACATCGTCTGTGCTGGTGAGCTGACTGGGATATGCAAATTGTTTCTACCAATTTATTTTGATCTCTCTGGCCTTCAGCTTTCTCATTTGTGAAAGGGTATTTTCTGAGAATGATTAGATATTTTGTGATGTCTTTTTCAGCTTTAAGTATGAAAATGATTTGCTAATTTTATATGTTGCCAGATACTGCTTTAGGCATTTAACATATGCAAAACCATTTAATGGTACCTAGGAAGTAGATACTATTACTATCTCTGATTTGCAGATGAAAAACTCAGGCACTAAGAGGTTGTTTGTTCAAAGGCAAAGGCAATAAGTGGCAGCCCAGAGATTGGCTCCAGAGTCTGTGCTCTTAGCCACTTGTCACTTAAGATGGTCCCTTCATCACTTCATTGCACTATTTCCCATCTCTTTTCCAAAGCCTGCAGGTTCTTAAATGTGATCTCATCAACATTTAGGGCAGTATCCTTTGGAGGTTATTGTTGCCCCCATTTTTTTTTTTTTACAAATGGTCACTTTAAGATAAAAACAGGGACTTAGAAAGGCCACATACAAGCTATTGGCAGAACCCAGGAGTTCAGCTTTTGTGCTGGGGGTTCCATCTGCTGTGTGTCATAATTAGGATGAGTAGAAAATTCAGATATGACCTGCTTACCCCTTTCAACCAGGGCAAATCAGAAACAGCTCCGTAGACAATTGGGTTAAGTTTCCAACTCAAATGTTAAATGACCTATGCAGACTATAAAGGCATTACAAGCCAATGATTCATACAAATGTAGCAATAACATACCTTTCCCCAGTCCTCTCTATGCTGTAAGGCACCCGCTGAATATCTTACACCTCTCTCAATAGCAGGAGTTACAGCAAATTCTGCAAATGCCCTCCCACATTTAGCACATGCAGGGCTCATCCAAGAATTTTAGCAGCAGGAGATGATAGAAAGTTTGTTCTCTGGTTCTGTCTGTCTCTGCCCTGATACTGCCCAATATCCAAGTGGCCCTTCCTCTCTGCTCTAATCTCACTGGATTGCATGTGACTTTTGCATTGGAGTTTCTGAAAGCCAAGCAAGAACTCCTCCGAATGGCATTGAGTATCTCTTTCTTCCCAGTCCCAGGAAGGGTTTTCCATCAAGCAGAAGGAAGATGATTGTTTCTGCCTCTTATTTAGTCTTTCCAACTTATTGATGGCACACCACTGCAAAGCTATTGCAGAAACAGGTAGCAGATGAAATTTAGAATGCCCAAATACTGGTTTGTGACATAGAAAAATTGGAATTGAGATGAAACTGTACATTCATTGATAGCACCTCTCCTGTACAAGTCTGGTCCTAATAGAGTGGAATGAACAACAATACTGAAATACCAAACTTATTTATGTATTTAAGTCAACAAGTGATTTGGGTTTTTGGATCAGGGATGGCTGTTGCTTTCCCCTCAGCATAGTCAAACCACTAAACCATTTCTTCTCAAATTCCAGTTCCATGTTTAACTGAAGACACACGGAAATAAATGTGTGTTGGCAGAAAGACAAACCCTGAGATGAAGCAGGAGGTATGTTGGCTGATAGAAAGGCTGTTATTTTAATTTCTTTTACATTGCAGCAGTCTCAGATGGATAGTATCCAGGTAACTTGTAGAGCCTGCATCTTATTAAACTCCTGTTTGATTCAGAATTTACAGCTAAAATGCACCTGGAATACTTAAAGTAAGAACTAGACTTTGGTTCATTTGTTCTCAAAAGGGATGTACAAATGGACTGAGCAACCTACAGCAAGTGGCATAAAACCTTCAGTAATAAGATGGTGGCATATTTTTGTTAATAACTGTATTTCTTGATTGACAATTCAACAATGCTAATTTAGTGTTTACTGTTTGACAGGCTTTGTGCCTCTAAAGCAGCATGCACCTACAGGCATGTTTTCTGTACATCTGTCTCTTTATTGCATGTGACAGAAACCATACTCAAAGTAGCTGAAGCAGAAAGTAAAATTATCACAAGGATACTGGCATATCTATAAAAACTAAGGACTGGGATGCAGCTGACTCCAGGAACAGATGGAACCAGCGTTAAATACCATCAACTCTCTTACACACACACACACACACACACACACACACACACACACACACACACACTACAACCACCAGGTAACTGTCCTAGACCTGCACCATCACTACATAGCCACCAGCCACATGCAGCTACTCAGCACATAAAAGATGCCATAAGTATAAGATATGCACTGGATTTCAAGGACAGTATGAGGGACAGTAACATAAAATGTCTTAATTTTTTTATTGATTACACATTGAAATGATAATGTTTTGGATGTATTGTGTTAACTAAAATATACTTGACATTTGTTTTACCAATTTCTATTTTTTTATGTGCCTACTAGAAAATGGTAACTTACATATGTGACTTGTATTTCTTCTAGACAGTGTTCTTTTTTTTTCAACTGAGGCAAAGCCTTTCTCTGTCATCCAGGCTGGAGTGCAGTGGCACAATCTCAGCTCGCTGCAACCTCTGCCTCCCCAGTTCAGGTGATTCTCCCACGTCAGCCTCCCGAGTAGCTGAGATTGCAGGCGCACACCACCACGTCCAGGTAATTTTTGTGTTTTTACTAAAGGGAGTTTCACCATGTTGGCCAGGTTGATCTCGAACTCCTGACCTCAAGTGATTTGCCTACCTTGGCCTCCCAAAGTGCTGGGATTACAGGTGTGAGCAACCATACCCAGCCTGGACACTGTTGTTTTTCTAGCTCGTTTTACTAAACATCTATAGCTACATAAATCTCCCCATGCCTTAGTTAGCCTGACTTAGTTGAGGAACACTGAAGGGACAATCAGAGACATATATCACTAATCAAATATATACCATTCTACTTCTTCTTCTCTCTTCTGTAGTATCATCATTTTTATATGAGCTGAACACACACACTTCTTCTTTTTGAAAGTGAAAATACTATATTTGCTTACTTCAAAAATACTTGTTGAACCCCAATTCTATGCTAGATCTTACATCAGGCAGTGGGGATACAAAGTCCCTGCCCTCACAGAGCTTCCTTTCTAGCAGATTCAGCCACTTTCAGCTTGTTTTCATTAATGGAGCCCTGATGTGGGAAGCGCACCCCTCAGTGTGGCTGCATGTGGTCCGGGCTGAATGACTGACCTTTATCGTGAGTCTGAGTTGAATGAAAACTTGGATTTTCAGAATCACCATGTTGTCTGAGACCAATACCATGTTGTCAAGGGAGATGGCAAAGGATGCTGACATTCACAACTCAGGAGCCTTCAATGATGTAAATTTGTATTCCTCTTCCCGTTTCTATGGAGCCATATTCCAGAATTCAGAAATGGAGCTCTGGAAATATGGCTCTCCCCACCCCCCAAAAAGAGTCCTTCCTCTAGACTTCCTGACAATGTGTGTGAGGAAGCCTCTGGATTCAGTTGTTTTTTTGTTTTTTAAGTAACTTTTTAAATGAAGTATAATATGTAAACAAAAAAGTGTATACATCATAGTGTATAGCTCCATGAACTTTCTCACTGAGCACACGTGTAACCAGCACCCAGATTAAGAAACAGAACATTAATAGCACCCCCTTCCTGTCATGACCCCTACCCCACCTCTCCACCCTCATCCCAAAGGTAACTACTATCTGGACTTCTATAACCATGGATTAGTTTTGCCTGATTTTGAACTTTATATAAATGGAGTCATATAGCAGGTTCTTTTTGGTACTGTTTTTGTTTTGTTTTACTCACTATTATGTTTATGAAGTTTATTCATGTTGTTTTATTAACCAATAGAAAATATAGATAGCTCCTAAAAAGGAAAATAAAAATTATAATCTTACTACATTAAGATAATATGTCAGCCAGGCGTGGTGGCTCATGCCTGCAATCCCAGCACTTTAAGAGGCTGAGGCAGGCGGATCACCTGAGGCCAGGAGTTTAAGACCAGCCCAACCAACATCATGAAACTCCATCTCTACTAAAAATACAAAATTAGCAGGCATGGTGGCACATGCCTGTAATCCCAGCTACTTGGGAGGCTGAAGCAGGAGAATTACTTGAACCTAGGAGGCGGAGGTTACAGTCAGCTGAGATTATGCACTCCAGCCTGGGCAACAAAAGCAACAACAACAACAACAA
>NW_022436999.1:4602753-4700186 GCF_009761245.1 Sapajus apella | reverse complement strand
TGTGTGTGTGTGTGTGCATGTGTGTGTGTGTTTGTCATTCTAGCCACTTTTCTATCTGTATACCTATTTTAATTTTTTTTTCAAAAATTAGACCGTAGTGCACATACTATTTTGTGATTTGCTTTGTTGTTTAATATATCAGCGCTATCAGTGTGTTCTAAATGTTGGTCTGTCTCAAGGCTATATTCTGAACTGACCAATAGGTAATATAGAAAAGTAGAAAATTATTTTTTAAACACACATTAGTATTTATATTAATCATTTTGTCAGATGTAGATTTGGTTTATCTCAGTCAGACTTCCAAAAGACTTCCAAATAAAGGTAGCAAACAAATGGATCACTGACTGCTAGGGAAATCTGGTAATCAAGACCAAGTTGGGCCTCTTGTTTCTTAATGAATCTTCTAAATTACTCTACTATTTTAAACCTAGGTATTCTGCTAATATGTGACAGATTAGGAACTGAATAGTTCTGAGAATGGCTTGTTAGAGTCTCTGTTCAACTCCTAGCTTACTCTATAATCTGAGACAAGTCTGTAAAATGTTTCTTACTTCTCAGATGAAGAGCCTCATCTCCACCTCTGTTTGGGATCATAAGAAATAATACTTACATAACATTTTAGAGTCCTTGAATGAAAAGTTTTTTGGAGTTGCTGACTGTTCCTAAAATTTCCTCAGCTAACATTGTGGAAATCCATTATTGTGGATATAGTTGCTGAGCTAGGTCATAACTAGATTGTAAATCTTGTGTAGTGGAAAAATCTACACCTTGAAATTCTGGTCATTTATATTAAAAGCTATTCATTTATTCCTGCATGTTCATACTGTGAGCTTAGCCTGTTATCATTTTGGTTTACTTGCTAAATGTTCACATTTGGGGTCTTCATCCTTACCCATTTTGGATTGTATCTATTGGCATATGCCATTGGGTTTTCCTGAGTGAGGTCACCGGAACACTAGTATTCTCACATTGAGTTTATACTGCAGGAGTAAGAGAAGTAAATATTCCTATTAGCCAGTAAAACTTGAATTTATAGCCTGAGACTCTAGACACTTACTGTCTGGGACCCTTGGAGACAGACTGGCACTGAATGAAACTGAAAGGTAGAGAATATACTGTGGCTAGGAAAAGTGCTGGAGCCAGACCACGCAGAGATACGACAGTAGGATATTTAAGAGTTGGATGGGATATTAGAAACCCAGTGGTCATACTTTATTTTTCAGTTGGGGAAACCAAGGCTTAAGGAGGTCACAGAATGACTCAGTCACAGAGCAGGGTTAGAAGCTTACTTTAGTGTTTCACCAAGTACTCAGATGTCTGCACTATTAATACAGAGAAAGAGCATCAGAGGAAGTATTAGGGTGTTCTCTAGACCCCATTACACTAATACAGTCCCTCATAGGATCTAAAGACTTACTTGTCTCCAAAATACCTGACAAGCAGAGCGTATTGATTCATTCTTCCCCAACTTGGGATTGCAATGGTGAGAGGAATTTGGCATTTGATCTAATTAGCACTGGAAACTTGGCCTTCTTTTGGAGAATTCAAAAGTTCAGTTCAGGATATGTTCACAAGATATCTTCCTCTAGAATTAGGTGGGAGATAAATTGTTATTAAATTTATGAGGCTTGTCATTCTTACTTTTTCTTTCTTTCTTTTCTTTCTCTCTCTCCTTTCTCTCTCTCTTCCTTTCTTCTTTCTTTTCATGTAGTATTTCTTTTTAAACTTGTTTCTGATGACCTCTTAACCCCTGCTTTTTAAGTTCTGTTTCATTTGTGTTGTCACAGATATGTCAGTTGTTGAGTTTTTAGTATGCAGAGATGCTGAGCTTGCCCTTCTAAGATGTTAGAAGGTCAACCCACATTATGGTCTAGGTCCAGGAAATGAGAATATTTCCAACTCACTGGGAACCATCTTGGCCTTGAGCAGAAATGGGATCTGAATTATTACCTAAGAGACCTTTGTAGATTGTCACAGTTGGCAGCCTCAGGACTTGAGCTAATCCTGGAAATTCTTTAACTTCCCAGAAGAAAGGTTCCACAAGGGCAGGCTGAGGTGCTCAGAGAGAGCAGATGGAATAGAGCTTACTACCAGTTGCCTTTACAGCTGGACTTGGAGAAAAATAACATTATATCCATTCTTTTTTTTATCATGAAGCCTTTGACTTTCAGGGTGTATCTATTCTTTATTCTTTTTACCCTGTATGTGGGAAAGAAAATGCTCTGTATGAAAGAAAAGCAAGCAAACTTGTTGACTCAGTTCCCATGGTGAATGCAAGGCAGATCAGGCCAACAGAAACAACTCAGATATTACAAAAATGTGTTTCTTTCTGGCGGCTGCACAGTCAGTCCTTTATATCCAGTCACTGCAATCGCCCCATCACACAAAACTGTTTCCAAGGCCATTATTCTGGTTGCGGGGGCTGCTTCCCCTACAAACAAATGTTGATTTTACTAAATGTCCTCTCTCTTCAACTCTTTTGCGGCAAATGAGGAGTAGTAAAGCATCATTTAGGAAAAGAAAGTGTAGAAAATCAGAGAGATGAAATACTGCACGTTTTCTAAACACTCCGGTTTATCTGGCTCAAGCAATACACATTATAAACTATGGAACCACCTGTGTAATCTGGTTTTAATTAACTTGAGGAAGGTACATCAATGTTATTTCATTAAAATCAAATTCTGTTTAAATGGAAAACCACCACTACAGGGTACATTGGGGCATTGTTCACTTGGGCTTTGGGGTTGGCAAGTAAATCCTGTATTTAGAAAAACCCAAGCAAACCCTGTTTCTTTGGGACCTTCTTACGCTTTGGAAGGCCTGTCATAGGTTCCTTGGAATGTAGGGAGTGCCCTGGCGAGGATCAAGGCACAGCTCGAGATGTTGTTTGCCAATTCTTCCTTTTATGACCCTTCCAGTCTTCTGTCTTCCTGCCCCCTGCCTGTCTCCATATCTCTTTAGTGCTCGGCCTTCATGCGCTACAGGACTGTCTCTCTCACTTGCCACTTTGAACTGAATGATTTGATCTCCACTGGGTAGACAGTGGATGACACAGAGCCCTCTATAAACAAAGATGCTATTTCAGGCTTACAAGAGGAATGAGGCCCAGATGGTCACAAGGGGCTGGTGAAAAATAGAACCCTCTTTTGAAACTCTCACTTCACCAATTACCTAAGAGCTGGGAGGAACCTGAAAGATCCTGTAATCTACACATCTTCTTTTCCGAGGAGAAGGCTAGGATTCGGAGGTGAAGAAACTGGTCCACACCAGTGAAGGCCATTGACTGGGGCCTCCCATTTCAACTCATGCCCTTTCCCCTCCAGCCTGGTGCCCCAGTTCTGTGGACCTGTTGATTACAACACAGCCCACGCGGAGAAAATCCTGCCCTGTCAGCAGAACAGCTTTACACGCTGACATAGGACATGTGCGCATTTCGAGTCAGGAGAATGGCTGAGTTTTAGTTCCAGTTCTGCCTCTGCTTTGTTGGCTTCAGCGAGTCACTTCTCCTTCCTTTGTCTATTTCCCCTATTGGGAAAGGAGAAGATAATGAACCTTTCCACCTATCAGGCTCACTTGAGTGTTATAAAGAATAATGAGGTGATATTTGTAAAGTGCTTTGAGCCGCTGGGAAAGAGGAGGGGGTGAGCTCAGTAGAAAGCATTATTAGCTGGAAGCACTTATCAATTGAGCTGTTTAACAATAGTGGAGAGCAAGGATACTCAGAAATGAATTCCAGGGACTAGCCCTGCTTTGAATTTAGGAGGAGGATTAGTGGGGACCTAATAGGTATTCCGCTTCTCCAATTTCTTCAGTGCACCGTCAAACTAGGAAAGGTAATTACATTCTTCTATGTCGGATTCAGCCCAGAGTTTCAATTGGGATGTCAAAGTGTGCTTGTCTTCTATTCTTATACTGAGGCTGTGTTGTGTTATGATTGTTAAAGCCTTGGGCATCTTCTATCCCCTGGGGTAATTTTGCTTAGGAGCTATACAAAGTAATTTCTATGCAGTGGCTGGGCTGCTGTTTATAAGGTTGATTAGTAGAGCTTCTAAATCTAAAGCGCCTGGGAAGCAATTTGGATGAAGCAGGGAAATAAAAGGCAAGGTCTTTATCATGGTTGATCTTTTTTTATTGAGCCGCTCCATGGGAATTTTCTCAGTGGCTCCGATGCATGTACAGTGCAGAACGTGGGGCTTGGTGGCTCTTTGATGTGGCAAGGGAGGCCTAGCCCCAGGTAAAGGTGAACATGCCAGGTCCCTAAATATATTTAGGGCTCCTTTTTAACTTCCTTTACTCTCACAGAGGGTTAGATGAGAGATGTTTATGGGGGCCGGAAATGTGTGGAAATGTTTCCAAAAGATTGTTCTGATGAGGGATCTGTCTCTGCAAACTGCTGCCCCATTGTTAGAAGGACTATCTGCCTCGAATTCAGGTGTCTCTCATTTTTAGGGCTGGGGGAGAAGAGAGAGGAAGAGAAGAACCGGAGGAATTTTGATTTGAACTTGTGCAGTCTCTGTAGGCTGACTGAACGGTGAGCCAGGCAGAATGTGGCTCCCTCTGTAGTGGGCAGGAGAGGAGCAGGGCTGAATTTTATCGACATCTTCTGCAGGTGTAGGGAGAGGTCAAGATGTCATTTGGAACGATAATTTTTGTGATCAAAGTTAAGTTAAGGAAATTACACTGATTACATCTTTGTTCCCTAAAGTTTATGGGCCTCTTTGTAATCGCTGCTTCTGCAAACCTTTCCCTGCCTTCCCCAGGTCTCAGGCCTGAATCTGCAGGGGGCTACTGGGCTTTTCCCTCCTGGAATAATGGGCTCACCAGCTGGCCAGAGGTTCCTGTATTAGTGCTGCTCTGTGCTGACTTGTGAGTCTCCAATAATAGTCCTCCAGTATGGCACAGCTACGAGCAATGACCGGGCAGGCCCACCTTGAACCCTACACCTCTTTGGGGGCTGACTAAGTCCTCTGAAACTGACTCTTGGATTCCTCCCTGGGTTTGCCACCTACTCATTTTTGTTTTTCTCAGCAAATTACTTCTCTGCCTTGAGACTCCATGAAATATTGCAAGATTTACTTGGCAAGATTCTCTGACCTTTTTCAGAGACCCAGATTTCTTGTTTATTGTAATTTGAATGTCTCAATCCTCTGAAAGCATTCGGAATATTTTCTTTATTTCCCTCTCCCAAGGTATCTACTTTATCTTAGACAGGCCTCCCCCAGTGGGTTTTGAGGGGGAGGATGCCGAGGCTTTGGGCCCTGGCTCCTGTCCTTTCCTTCACCTCTGCCAGGGCAGAGACCAGCACTGGGCTGACCTCCCTGGGCTGGGCCAGAAGAGAAGGCTGTGGAAGCCACACGTCCCCGCTGCTGCCCACTGCCCTTTCCCTCTGCGGCCACAGCTGCTTCCCACCCTCCTCACCCCCGCCTGCTCTTTTTCTCAGTGAGCCTCAGCGCCAGTGCCCCAGTGAGCTGCTGGGAACAGAGGTCCGTCCCCTGCACTGGCCTCGGCTCCCCACACCAGAACATTCAGGCATCAATGGGAAACAGCAAGATCTGTCGGCATCGCCCCTTTCTTCAGGCTTTGAGGGCCACATTCTCCACGGCCATCTGTTCCCTTTCACCTCTCTGGACAATGTTGCTTTTTAAAGCCAGCGATTCTTCCTCCTTTATTCCCTCCTCTCCCGCCTCCCCTTCTTCTGTGCTCCCACCCTTTCTACCTCTCCTCTCTTTGCCCAGTCCTGTGAAATTAGCCTCTCTTAAGATAAAATTTGCCCTCCCTCCATACAAAACTGTTTTGCAAACACGATGGGTTTTTGAATTTTTATTTTTACATTTGTTTGAAGTGAGGGCCTGCTACTGTTAAAATTTGTGATTGTCTTGGGGGGTATTCTTTTGATAGGGATAGGAAGGGGAGGACAGAAAAACTTTTTAG
The DNA here is from genome assembly GCF_009761245.1 of Sapajus apella. Taxonomy (NCBI): domain Eukaryota; kingdom Metazoa; phylum Chordata; class Mammalia; order Primates; family Cebidae; genus Sapajus; species Sapajus apella. The sequence continues at coordinate 4,694,255 of NW_022436999.1, read as the reverse complement.
TCATGAAAAAAGAAAATCCAGCATAATAATGAGTTTTAGGTTTCGGTTGGCAGGCACTTGCCTCTTTAAAGAAGGAGCTCTCCCTTTCCTTTCCTTGATGATCCGTTTAAGGAAATTTTTATGCTCTTGAGGGCTTTTCACCTTTTGTTTTATTATTCTGTTGTTGTTGCTGCCACAGTGTTGTTGTTGTGCTGTTTTTAATTTAGAGCCAGGGCTGCTGTGGAGCTGGTACAGCGGCTTCCGTTGTCTTGGACAGAGCCATATACAACTCCAGAGGTTCCTGGATTCAGGCAGAGTGCCCATGGTGCCTTCTAGGTGAAGCAATAGTCTTGACTTAAGGGCTGGACATCAAGGGGTGTTTGTCCCAAGACTGACCCAGTGACTAAGTGTGTGACTTTGGGCACATCACTTTCTTTAGGGACAATGATGACAGAATCTTTTATTTCAAAAAATTTGTAACACATGATACTTATGTTTGTACTACTACTTGGTTTCACAAGCAAGATGGGTCCATGGTAATGTCATGAAAACTTATGGGCAATCCATGGGTAAGGGTGTACTACACATCCACTGTTAGGGTCTAGTTCAGTGGCAGACATGGGAAATATCTAAAACAAGGACTCCTGGCAGTGGCTGCCTATCAGGATCACAGGTCAGGGACATCCCGGAGTCCAGCTGACAGTATGAATCCTGTCTGTCCTACTTACTAGCTATGGCTATCGGTAAGGTTTTGTCATCTATAAAATGGAAGCAACGCTAGTATCTACTTCATGTGGTTGTTGAGACAATTAAAAGATTTTTATCATGTAAAGCACTTGGAACAGTTTCTGATACCTGGTCGGCACTATGCGGTTTTCCCTCTTCACATCCCACAACCACATTACAGATGAAAACGATGGGCTAATGGGCATTCTGCAGGGCTCCTCTTATTCTTTCACATCCACCTTCTGCTGCTTTATATTTTCATTGTAGAGTGAACACTGATAAAAGAAATAATGTAATTATCAGATTATAATGATGATTAACATAGCAATTCTACCTATAAATGTCATAAGGTAGAGAAACATCCTAAGATAGCAGAAGATATATGATCATACACTTCTGGCAAAGAAGGTGAACCAGATGTGGAGATTATAGTCATAGAAGGAAAGCCAGTTACGATTTTGGCAACTAGCATCACGTTACATATTTTCAGTTGGAGAAAACCTGGAGAGTTATTTTTCTTTTGGTATCAATTTCTAGAAACCTTTCATATGACTAAGAGTTTCCCAACCATAGGGAGAAAACATTATTAAAATATGCTTTTCTAGAAAGGCCCAGATGACTCTGAATAAGAAACTGAACATTATAATTTAATGAGGAAAAGAAAATGAATGAGATGTCCAGAAAACTGGGGGGAGGGTGGTTTCCATGCGTTTTCCCTCCTAGAAAGGGAGATTAATGGTCATTCTTATAATACTTTCTAAATGGCCAAAAGAAACAATGAGAAGAAAAATAATGGGTCAGACTCTAGGGTTTAAATCCTGACTCTGCCACTTGCCAGGTGGCCTTGGGCAAATCACTGTCTTTGTAGCGCCGCTTCCTTCACTAGAAAATTGGTATGATAATGGTACCTCCCTCGTAGAGATAATGCATGTAAGGTGTTTAGCCTGGAACACAATAATTATCCCAAAATGTTACCTCATAATTCTTTACTGTAATGTCTTCTATCAGCTGACATCTGAGATGTGGGACTCATTATCCAAAGTTGGTGGTCTTGATCACTTCCCTGATGCTGGTCATTTGCAATAAACCCATAGTTCTGTCCCGTTTCTGGATAAGCATTGGCCTTCGAAGAAGAAGGAAATTGCTTTGCTTAAGAATTCATATTTTGCAGATGTGAACTGACTGTCTACTGCCACCAAAACCAGTTCCCTCAATTAAAATAACCCTGAAAGCCTCAGCACATTTTGTTCATGAGTTCCCTGTCCCGCCATGAGGCGGCTGCCTGAAAGTACTTGACTCCCCTACCCCACCCCTCCTCAGGGATTGGGACATGCTGGTGACAGAGATTCTTGAGGAAGTTAAAGCAAGGTCATCTCCATTGCCTAAGCCCCACACCCTGGTAATCTGCACATTGTTTGGACCTTGAAACTTGTGAGTCGAGAATTCCCGTCACAAATGGAGTTTTCTTCCCTCCTCTGGCCCCAGTTTGTGGTGAGCCTTGTGTTGGCATGGCGGCGTGGGGACACCCCTCGTGTGTGTGTGTGTGTGTGTGTGTGTGTGTGTGTGTGTGTGTGTGTGCGTGTGTGCGTGCGCAGGCCCCCAAAAGGAGAAGTATGGCAGCTTCTCTCCACCTTGCCTCAGAAAGCCCTGTTCCAGATGGTCAAGAAAGCACAAGCTGCATTGAAGGAACTCGGTAGCCAAAGTGAAGTCACCAGTGTGGGAAACGAAAACCCTCTGGGTTCTTGTCTAAAACTCTGGGAGCAAAGGATACTGGGATTGCCTTCACCAAACGTCAACATTTTCCTTCTTCCCTCACCCCCTTCTCAGAGCCTTGGGGGCAGCAAACATATGTGAGGCCAGCATTCCATTCCCTCCCACGCAGGAACATATGCTGATTCCTATCGGGATCCTCTGCTTTCCAAAGAGGCTGATGGAGATGGGGAGGGAGGAAAGCATGACCATAAATCCTCACACTCTGGGTAAGGTGATAATTGAAAGCATTCTCCACCATGATGTGCTCCCTAGTGCCAGGGCAGCAGGCAGCTGGGACAGCTAAAGCTGGAGAAGGCCTGGGCCCGGGTCCAGCTTTCCGCTGACCCAGTGGATTTTGGTGGTCAAGTCACTTCTCTGCCTATGAAATGGTAATAGGGATTGTATCCATGTTGTGGGATCAAAGGAAGCACTTTAAGCGGAATTCGTCAGGTGCGCTTAGGCACTCTGGAGCTTTCAAGCACCTCAGCACTCTGTCTCTGGTCCCGCTTGATTCTTTTTGCCCCCTGCTTGCATTCTGTTCCTGCCGTCACTGAGGAAACAAAGGAGAGTGTGAACTCGGAAAGCTGAGCCATGCTTGGTGTCTTGAAGCAATGCAGGTCAGGGAGCATGACTGAGGAGGGGTCTTAATGTGGGTCTCTGAGTGAGGACCTGGACCCGGTCACCAGCCCTGGCCTGTTTCATGCCCAGGCTGTCAGCTGCCCCTCCTACCAAGCCTCTCCGAATTAGTTTTGGGTGTCTCCTCAGACAGCAACTCCAAGCAGATGAATTATGGCAGTTCTAAAGGGTATTTACATCTCTTCTCTCTGTTCCTCTTGGGAAGTAGGGTGGTGGATTAAGTCAGTCTTAAAAACTGGGCCAAAGGGCATTCTCCAGAATGATGTCTTCCAGATTAAAAGGACACAGAGCCACATCACAAGATACTAGGTGGAGATTTTCTAATACAAATGCATGCATGATGGTACATGGACCATCTGCAGGATCTGAGGAGTCTGTAATTGCAAGCGAAACAGCAGATAACGTATATTAGGATCATCTGAGGTGGGGTTTTAAAAATAGGGACTCCTGGGCATCACCTCCAGAGAATAGAGTCTGGTTCATTAGGTTCAGGATGGGGCCTAGGATTCTGCATTTTTAAAAGCTAACAGATGATTATGTTGCATAGAAACATGCAAATGCCCTAGTAATTTTTCCAGGGATCCAATCCTATGTCTTGATTTTACATCAGTGACCAAGTAATCTCTCAGAGAAGGCCAATCTACATTTTCACACTAATTTTTTTTTTTGGCGGGGGAAGGAGAGTTCAAACCTACAGAAAAGTTCCAAGAAAAATACATTGAACTCCCCATATACCCTTTACCTGATTTTTCACATTTTGCCTCATTTGTTTTTATCTCTTATATATTAGTTACCAATTTATTTTATAATATTAACCTATTGTAATTATCTTTGCTGAACCATTTAAGGGCAAATTACAGATAGCATATCCCTTCATCCCCAAATACTTCAGCATTTATCTCTTAAGAACAAGAACTTCTCTTATATAACCACAGTATGGTGATCTCACCCAGGAAATTAGTATTGATACAATAGTATTATCTAATATACTGGCAATATGCAAACTTTGCCAGGTATCCCAATAATGTACTCTATGGCAATTTTTTCCAGGATGCAATCCAGGATTAGACATGGCATTTAGTTGAAATGTCTCTTTGCATTAATGGTTTTTAAAGCCATTGATGTTCTCCCATAAATATTTTTCTTCAGGAACATATTTCCTAATAAACAAACCACATTTCTTTTTTTCTTCGGTCCTCACTGCTTGCAGAGAGCTAGTGATCCTATGTGGGCCTGAAGCAAGAGCAGGCTTACCCAGGCACAATTCTTCATCAGCTAAGGCCTGGGCAAAGGACCCTCTCTCAGTCCTGGGTTTGCCCTGTGAGCTCATTTCCTGAAGGCAAACCACATGACTGCTAGTGTGTCCCCTTGCTTTTCAGTCAAGTGGGTGGTCACCTGGATTTCTCTTTGTCCCAAAGTACTTCGTTGGATATGTAAAGCTATCAAATGTTACTTCACTACAGTTTGAATCTTCACCAGAAAGAGTGACTGGTAAAGGACATGCCACTTTGCACCCTCCCCAGCTCTCTCCAAAGGCAGCTGGCTGAAGGCACACTTCCGAGGGTGTTTTTTCCCGCACTGAGAGCTATACCCAATGTGAGATCAGAATAAGCAGCTGTATTCCTTCCACCTCAGCCAGTGCCACGTGAAATAAATATCAAGGAGTCAAAAAATAAGATGGTAACCATTTATAATACACAAGTCTTACGAGAATCCAAATCTGATATCTTCCTTCTGCCTCTGATTCTAGCAGGAAAGTAAAGCTCATACCAGGACTGCTAAAAGATGTGGTCTGCAGATAGAACACATTCTGGGGGGAAAAAATCTCGTATTTTATGCAAGCATCTTTCTGACTTGTCGTGAATGAAGCCTAAATTTAAAGAGAAAGTGACACAGATTTCTTTAAATGGTTGGGGTTTTGTTTTCTTTATTATGCTAGTATTTACTTAAGGGTAATATGTATTTTCTGTGATGAGTGAATTTATTTTTAATTAAAAACTTCTTTGCAAAGGGTCAGGAGATTTAACTACAGGTCACCATTCAGGTTTTTTTTTTGTTTTTTTTTTTGTTTTTTTTTTTTTGCCTTAAGTAGAAGGTAGCAAAAGGAAAGCCGTATTATTTGAGAAGAAAAGGCTCAAGGGCATGGCCTCCTAGAGAATGTTGGAAGTTGAGCTGATGGGAGGAGATTGCTTCTTTTTATTCAGACAATCTAGTTCTGTTCTTCTTATGCCTACTGTTCTTTTCCTAGCCATCTTGAGACCTTGATGATCAACACTGCAGACACAGCAGAGAAGCCTAGTACAGCATCCCCTGCTTTCAGACTGAAGCTTTTCTCAGAAAGTGAGCATACTCACTTGATTCTGTACAGTTCTTACGTGGTATCTCTGTAGGATAACATATGTCTTGGTTTTCTCAGAGCAATCTCAGTTTATCTCTGTTATCCCAGTATAACTATTAAAATGTCCCCATTTCATTTTCAAAAATGTCCTGGTTGGATGAGAACTTAAAATATTTTGTTACAACTCTGGGAAACTGAAGGCATTTTCTCCCTATCCATGCACCAGTGGAGCTGTTGAGTGATTTGTGCTGGTGTATACCAGTCGCTAGCCTAGTGGATGGCTCACCCCTGCCTAGACCCTACCTTTTGCTATGGAGGATCCATCCCTAACTTTTCCATTCCAGAGGCTCTGGTTGCCCCACTTCTTCCTGTTTTCTGCTTCACATTTCTTACCTTTCTCAGTAATGAGTTTTACTGAGACTTGGATCAGCGTAGGTATGTTGTGCAAGTAAAGCCTCTGGACTACATTCACTCCTTTCACCTCCAGCCAAGAGACATCAGGAATGAAATTCTCTGCTTTACTGAAGTGAAGCAGCCCATTCTTTACCAGCCAAATGCCTTCCTCAGTGGGTAGATGGTATTGGTTGAAGCAGTTATTTCATAGTTTTATGCCACAGATCTTTTATTTTATAAATCTGACTAGCAACTAATAATTTTGAGAATCTCAAAGCTCTGGAGATTATAAATAACAAAAGATTTTTTTTCTTATCTAAAATGGCAGCACAAATACTGTGGTTACTTACTTAATAGATAGTGTGTGATCCCTGAGCCATTGCAGCTGATGGGTTTTTTCCAGTGCTCTATTTATAGAGCTAGGTCAGAAATATCACTTCCGTTGGAACTTGACCTATAGACCATTGTCAGTTTTAGATACCAAAGGAAGTAGAATGTGCCCTAAATACAGCTGGTTTATAGGTTCAGTTAGTGAACCACAGCCCCCAAGGAAATTAATTTTGCTGGAGGATAAATGTCTGATCCTATCCCAGTCTCTTTTCTTTGACACCTTTGTCTTGTGGTCTCACAGAGCTTGTAGGTCATCTTGAATCTTTATTCTAAAAATAGCCTATTATAGGCAGTTTCCCTGCTTTAAAAACTCATTCACGCTCTTCGCCTTCTGTTGCTGAAACTCTGCATTGTATGGGACAAGAACTGATGACCTGTCAAGAGCGGTAACCAAGGTTCTCAGTCACTTCCCCATTTCAAATGGACCATCCAATAAAGAACCATGCTGAAGCTCAGCAAGTGCCAGGGCCTAGTTTTAAACAGGAGAAGCTGAATTGAATGGATGATAACCCTTTCTGATCCCTAGTCTTGCACTCAGACTGCCGTCTTTAAGCTTTGTAACTATGAAGTTGTGTTTACTGGGACTTGGCCACTGGTCGGTACATGTTTATCCATCATAAAGTTTTACTAAGTAGGGTAGACTAAGAATATCTCTAGTCTGGAGAGAAATCTGCTAACAGCAAAAGAACCCACGTGTGTGCTCTCTTCAAGCGTAAATGGGTGCCGGGTAGGGCACAGCAATTCAAAGACAGCTTATGAAGGAGAGCATTCTCAGACTTCCTGGAACAAGTGAGGTTCTCAATGAAGAACTCATTCATGTCATCAAAATACCATAGAACTCAAAGTTTTTTAATAAGGCAGGAACTTTTGAAGTCATTTACCCCTTCTTGTCACAGATGAAGAAACTGAGGCTTAACGAGGTTATGTAACTACTCATTACCTAGGTCTACTCTGAGATTCTTTGTGACACTACTCTCCTTCTCCCACCTGGTCTCATCAAAAGCCCACAATGGAGTCAGAAGTAGAACTTCAGGGTCCTGCCTCCTCGCCAGCAGCTGGCCACAGGCTATCATGCATTACATAGAATGTGCTTCAGGATGTGAGGACAAGAGATAAGAAGGAGAATGCAGTTCCAGTGGTAACATACCATCTTCTTCCCTGGGTTTATTTTAGTCCTGAAAACATTTGTAGGTATTGTTATTCCTTTGTTTTTTTAAATTTCCTCTTTCTAGTCTAAATAAGTGGGCTTTCATCTGCAGGGACTAGAGGGACCAAATATCCAGAATATCCAGTCCTCTAAGGCCATGAACTTTTCCTTCCTCTCTGTTCCTATTCTGGGAGTCATTGCTTTGTTTTTTGACTTTTTTTTAAACACGGAAAAGTATTCTTTTAAACTTGACCCTTTTGCTACAGGGCAGACGCTTTTCTGTTACGCGCTAGAGATTCAGTTTGATCTCCCAGAAATGCTTAGCATAGGAGTCATAAATTGAAATGTTTTCAGAGAAGGAGCTTCCTCATTAAGAGCTTTCCAACAGGCCTCTTCTAAATACTGACACGGATTGGTACCAGAAGCCCATCACCTTTTTGGAAATCAAGGCTACATAGCAATTCTCCTCCTCCAGTCTGACTGCACGAGGGCCACACCCCATGTATACAGAGCAGAGAGCTCCTTGCCTTGTGAGAAATTCGCCTTCATAACCAACTCCCACACCAAATGAGTAAGGAATTGGATCCAAAAGATAATTATGAAAGATATTCCAGAATCCAAATCCTGTTGTTTTAACCACTGCGCAACCAAGATTTACTATCTTGCCTCATTGTTAACAGGATGAAAAATGTGGGAGATAATGATTAAACTTCTTTCCTCCCTAGAATTTCATCTTCAGTGTTTGATCATCATTGTTCCTGTCACTTAGACATATCAAGTATCTTCATCTAAGGGTCACCAAGAACCTCTGGTTGCCTGGAGGCAAGAATTATTATTCACATTTTACAGATGGGTTAGCAATCACAGAAAGAGAACATGCTTTGACTTACCTAAAAGAGTCTCTGAGAGAGTGGAGAATGAATGTTCCCACAGTCTTTTATAGAGAGCCCTGACTTCAGTGTGAATAAATTAGATTCGCTCTATGTAGCTTACCCAGAGACTTCTACAGGCTCAATCCCATAACAATGAAAATCCTCAAAAATGAAAATATTTTCAAAGCTCAGTTCATGTATTTAATTTTTGTATTTGTATTGGAATGAACCAAATTCCAGACAATGAAGTCACACTGCTTTGGCAGGTCTCAATATCACAGTCATCAAAGAGGACAGAGGGAGCAAGCACCTCAATTTTTAGAACTGCCTCTTAAAGCGAACACAGAGAAGCTTCACTTATCTGTTTCTTACCCAATTAGGTCATCTAGCAGGAAACCACCTTTTCTTAAAAGCCAATAGCAGATTCCTTCTGCTTTAAATTTCCCATCAACAGCATTAACGATCATTTATGCCAGCCCTCGCACAGAAATGCTAGAAAGTTCAAAGACGTAAGAGACCACTCAGTTTTCCAGCTTAAAATAAGGTTACAAATTTATAGTGACTAGCAGTTTTCCTACTGCCCTCTCTCAAGTGATCCTATTACTGCAGTCACCCTTCAATTGCTTTCCTGTACTCAAGGCCCTATTAAGTGAACTATCTTTCCAATCCTATTTTTAATCCCACAGCCAGAGAGGGTCAGTTCCAGGCCACCCAACTTGCGAGAATCCAGCTGCTGGGCCAGTTGAGTGAGGTGAAGTAACTTGCTGAGCCAGAGCGTGTGCTGTGTTTCTGGAAACCCCTTGCCCTGGGTTATCACTGTACATCAGAACAGAGGAAGCCGAGTATGGAGCCTGAGTGACATGCAGAGCTCAGATGAGTGATAAGATCCTCATGACACACCTCCATCAGTGTCCTCCCAGAGATGGGCCTTTGAGCTCTCAAGGCCCTTGTGGGCTAGCAGAATAACACATTATTTGACACGAGAGACATGATAAACCCAGAGAAAGCTAATTGGAGTAGTGTTTAAGACTCACTTGGACTGGTTTCGAACACTGGCTGTGTCAATAACTAACCATGTGACCTGGAGTGACTTAGTTTCTCATAGCCTCATGCTGTCAATAGGGATGTTAATGTTTCTTAATTCATAGATTGTGGAAAGGATCAAAAAAGATATAACTAAGATATGAAGTTCAACCAGATTTAAGTTTACATAATGCCTAACATATAGTACCATAAAAAATACTGCCTTTCCACCTCGGGCAACATAATGAGACTGCATCTCTACAAAAATAAAAATAAAAAAATTAGCCAATTGTGATGGCATGTGCCTGTGGTCCCAACTAGTCAGCAGGCTGAGGAGGAGGATTGTCTGAGTGTGGGAATTCAAGGTTACAGTTAGCTATGATCTTGCTATTGCATTCCAGCCTGGGCAACAGAGGAGAATCTGTCTTAAGAAAAAACAAAACAAAACAAAAAAACTTTAATTGCCTTTCATTATCGTTAACTTTCAAGGCCTTGCTGTTATTATGTTTATGGTGGATTAATGTTTATAAGCACTCCTAAAAATGCAAATGGATATTTTTAAAGTCTACAGTAGACTACAGTCAAGCTTGTTCACTCAGGGTTTCCTCTGGAAACTTTTCTGTGGTCATTTGTTCTCATGGCCTTTACTTAAGACTTAGGTTTACCTGTCCAGAAAACAACCAAATACATGGGGACTTTTTTATACTGTTCTTACTGGTTTAGCAATGTGAAGTCCTTTAAATGGTTGCTACGGGTCCAAATGTGGCTCTGACCTCTGAAGACACCCTATGTCTTCCTTTAGACCTGAGGAACTCCTGCAGTTTATCACCAAAAAAAATCTTTGAGTGCTTAACTAGCAACTCCTAATTATTCACATGTACCTTTTTCTTGACAGACTTTAGAGCTCAGCCTCACTTCATCCCATCACTTAGCAGGCATGAGCAACTAACTTCTAGAGTTTACTTGAAAAATGTAAACCTATTAATTTTAGCTAAGCAAGATACAATTAAGGATGTAAATTTGCTGCCAAAACAAGGATATAATATGATTCAAACTTTAGTGGAAATAACTTTTTAATTAGTCATGTGATCAGTATTTATAAGCATCCTCTGTGTCTCAGACCTTGTGTTAAGTGACTCAGGCATGTTGGCATACATCAGACGTGGGTTTGGCCTCTTTATAATATACAGTCATGTGTCACTTAATAATAGAGATAGCTTCTGAGAAATGTGTCATTAGGCAATTTTGACATTGTCTGGACATCATAGAATGTACTTACACAAATTTAGATGGTATAGCGTACTACAAACCTAGATTATATGGTATAGCACATTGCTCCTAGTCTACAAACCCATTCAGCATGTTGCTGTTCTGAATGCAACAGGCAATTGGAACACAATTGTAAGCATTTAACGTTCTAAACACATCTAAACAGAAAAGGTATAGTAAAAAGATTAAAAATGGTACACCTGTTTAGGGCACTTACCGTGACTGGAGCTTACAGGACTGGAGTTGCTCTGGGTCAGTCGGTGAGTGCACCTAGTGAACGTGAAGGCCTAGGACATTGCAGTACACTCCTGTAGACTTCATAAACCCTGTAGCCTTAGGCTACACTAATTGATACAGACATTTTTCTTTCTTCAATCATAAATTAACCTTTGATTACTATAACATTTTTACTTTATAATTTTTTTAACTTTTTGATCTTGCAGTACATAAAACACAAACATTGTATGGCTGTTCAAAAACATTTTCTTTATATCCTTATTCTGTAAGCTTGTTTCTATTTTTGAGAATATTTCTATTCTCAAAATAGAAATGTTTCTATTTTCTTTTTTTTAACTTTTTTTTTTTTTGAGATGAAGTTTTGCTCCTGTTGCCCAGGCTGGAATGCAATGGCTCGATCTTGGCTCACTGCTGCCTCTGCCTCCCAGGTTCAAGTTATTCTTCTGCCTCAGCCTCCTGAGTAGCTGGGATTACAGGCATGCACCACCATGCCCAGCTAACTTTGTATTTTTAGTAGAGATGGGGTTTCTCCATGTTGGTCACGCTGGTCTCAAACTCCCGACCTCAGGTGATCCACTTGCCTCAGCCTCCCAAAGTGCTGGGATTACAGGTGTGAGCCACCATGCCTGGCTTTTTTTTTTTTTTTTAACTTTTTAAACATTTTGTTAAAAGTTAAGACACAGACACACACATCAGCCTAGGACTACACAGCATCAATATCATCAATGTCATCAATATCATTGTCTTCCACCTCCACATCTTGTCACACTGGAAAGACTTCATGGGCAATATCAGACATGGAGCTGTCATCTCCTACGATAACAATGCCTTCTTCTGCAATACCTCCTGAAGGATCTGCCTGAGGATGTTTTACAGGGAATTTTTTAAAATAAGTAGAATATACTCTAAAATAATGATTAAAAGTATAGTAAATACATAGTACATAAAAGTACAGTAAACACATTAACTGTTTTTTGTATTTACTAAACTGGTTATTATAAGTAGACTGTACTCTAAAAAAATGATAAAATGTATAGTAAATACATATACTATAATAAGATCAAGTATTACATACTATACATAATTGTATGTGCTATAATTAAAAAATTTTTTTTATTATACTTTAAGTTCTGGGGTACATGTACAGAACGTGCAGGTTTGTTACATAGGTATACACGTGTCATGGTGATTTGCTGCAGCCATGAACTCATCATTTACATTAGGTATTTCTCCTAATCTATTCTGCTATCCCTCCCCTTGCTCCCCACCCTCTGACAGGCCCTGGTGTGTGATGCTCCCCTCCCTGTGTCCATGTGCTTTCATTGTCAACTTCCACTTATGAGTGAGAACATGCAGTGTTTGATTTTCTGTTCTTATGTTAGTTTGCTGAGAATGACGGTTTCCAGCTTCATCCATGTCTCTTCAAAGGACATGAACTCATCTTTTTTATGGCCACATAGTATTCCATGGTGTATATGTGCCACATTTTCTCTATCCAGTCTATCCTTGATGGGCATTTGGGTTTCAAGTCTTAGCTATTATGAATAGTGCTGCAATAAACATATGTGCATGTGTCTTTATAGTAGAATGATTTCTAATCCTTTGAGTATATACCCAGTAATGGGACTGCTGAGTCAAATGGTATTTCTGGTTCTAGATCCTTGAGGAATCCCTACATTGTGTTCCATAATGGTTGAACTAATTTACATTCCCACCAACAGCATCTGTTGTTTCCTGACTTTTTAATGATCGCCATTCTAACTGGCATGAGATGGTATCTCATTGTGGTTTTGATTTGCATTTCTCTATACTTTTATACAACTGACAGCACAGAAGGTTTATTTACCCTGCATCACCACAAGCATGTGAGTATGCATTGCGCTACGATGTTACCACTGCTATTACATCACTAGGTGTTAGAATTTATCATCTGCATAATAATGTTATGGGGCCACTGTCGTATATGCTGTCTGCCATTTGCTGAAACATCATTATGCAGAGCATGACTCTGTATTAAAGGTGATAAGAAAAGCACACAAATAATATACCACAGTAGAAAATGATTGTTATATGAGACAGTAAAATAAGGTATTCTAGAAGTTTACAAGAGGAAGACATTATTTCTGTGAAGATTAGAGAAACTGGCACATAGGGAGTAGCATTAAAGGCAGGATAGATTGGAAACATGTGGACATAGGGGAGTTCCAGATGAGGGAGGGACAAGGGGAATAAGTGATTAAGTAGGAACACAGATGTGGGAAATGGAGTGGGGGAAAGAAGTCTGGAAGGGCAGGTGGGCACAGGGCGGAAAGTCCTTGAATGCCAGTGTTAGGAATTTAGAATTCTCTGAAGGCAATTGGGAGCCATTGAAAGTTTTTGAGCATGCTGGTTGTAAATGGGAGGGAGGTGTGCTTAGGTGTGTGCTTGGAGGAGGTTAATCAGGTAGTAAAATAGAGGATGGCTTTAATAGGGAGAAAGTGACAGTAGCATGGACAACAGGCAACTAAAGCAGTCACACCAGGTGAAGGCTAATGTGGGTCTAAGGTTCAGTTAAGAAGAATGGGGGGTTGGGAATGGGCCTAAGGGTGAAGTAGGAGAAATGAATGGATGGATATAGGTAGGATTTTATAGTTAAATCAATAAGAGCTTTCAATTTATTGCAAGTGAGAAGCATGAGAGAAGGAGACATTTTAAAATGGAGCTGAGGTTTTAAACCAGATTAACTGGAGGGTCAAAGGAAGGAACAGAGATGGAGAAGTAGATTTCTATGGGAAAATATGAGCTTGCTTTGATGATACTGAATTTGCAGTGCTAAAATTTATGATGTAGGCTTGCAGTTCTTGTGGTTAAAAGTGGAAGACAGGTGTTGAGACAAGCCAGAGGTTGAGACAAAGGCTTAGAAACCATCCACCTTGTCAAAGGAGCTCTCATCCTTTTCAGAGTGTAGCCACGCTGTGTAGAGCAGACACTGCAAGCTTGGTAGGAATGAGGCATATCTGGCTCAAAAGCATGTTTAGTTGTGTGTTTTTAAAAGTGTAAATATTAAACCAACATTTTAAAATCAGGAAATTATACTTAAAGCATTGATTTCTGGCTTCCCTTTTAAAAATCAAAATTGTACTTTGATGTTAGCACAATTAAAAATCATAACATTGAAATATGCGATTATGAAAGTTTTTTAAATTTTTTAAATAAATAAATAAATAAGATGTGACTAACTGTGAACTCACATTGCCACATGACAACAACTGCTGGAGCTGAACAGAGACTGCCCCCTTGAGATCCTGGATGAATTCTTGAACTCACCACAGTACTCACCACTTCCCCTCATCTCATAAGGCTTTAATTGAAAGTCAGTTACTAGATATATAGAGAAAAAAAATAGGTTAATGGTTGCCAAGAGCTGGAGGTGGGCAGGGAATAGGATCTTGGGGACTGAAGGGCAGTGGGTGTGGGATTTCTTTTTGGGGTGATGAAATGTTCTAAAGTTAATTGTGGTGATGGTTGAACATCTCTGTGAATATAGCAAAAGCCACTGAACTAGACACTTGAAATGGGAGGATGTATGATAGGTAAATTATCTTAATAGAGCTGCTTTTCTAAAATGCAAATGTAGTTGCTATTGCCCCTGCAGTGTTGGTTTTCTTATAGTAGAAAATATTTTTCTATAAGTCTATTTCTATAAAAGGGAAAAATGTTAGACTGAGAGGGTTGTGAATTTCAAGAAAAATGGTAAAGACTGTTTCTCTTAGTGGGGGTAAATAATTTCTGCATGTTAATATGCAAGCACCTGGCCTCTTTACTAATGTACGTTATTCTCCTGAACACTGAAAGCATCTGATATTACACAAGAAAAAAATGTGGTCATGCCCCACTCCCTAAGGTCCACCCACAACTAAGAAGAAAGAGAAAACAAAGGCAGAGAAAGGAAAGGAGTAATCAACATGGTAAAAGGAGAAGCAGAAGAGGCCAGTAGATTGGATGCTAAAGAAGGGAGAAGCTTTATCAACTGCTGACAAGAGGTCAAGGAGGATGGGGGCCAGGGCAGTCAGGAGGTCACGGGAGACCATCCAGTGAGAGAGCTGAGAGAGGTGACGCCTGAGAGAGATGCAGAGGCAGCTGACAAAGTGCTCAGAGAGCGTTGTTCAGGAGATAGTATTTAATCTCAGGCATGGAGGACTATTGAAGGTGTTTAAGTAAGGGAATGATGTGATCAGATCAGAACAATCTAGATTATTTGTTTTCACATTAATTTGTGCATATTTTGAATTGTGTCCATGATGAACTGACGTTACCCCAAATTTTATTTTCTTACACAAAATTTCCTTCAATCTGAAATCTCCGGGCTTGTTGAGACTTTGGTTGTTGATTTCCATCTCATTCATTCCTGTTGCTGCTTGAACCAAGAAATATGTAGATATGGTTGGTGTTATCTGACTCAGGGGTTTTCAACTTCAGCACTGTTATATTTTGGGCTGGATAATTTTTTTTGTTATAGGATGCTGTCCTGTGCATTATAAAATGGTTAAGAGCATCACCAGCCTCTACCCTCTAGACGCCAGTAATACTGTGAATTAGACATTACCAATAAAATCACCCTCCAGCCAAGAACCACTGAACTACATTTGTCTGTTGTAGCATTTGGACCCAGGTGCTTTAGGCCATGTGCAGTTAGTAGACCACTCTGAAAAGTGTCTGCCCTGGAAAACAAGACCCATTCCTACTCCACACTGAGGCATACAAATCAGATAATGTTATAAGGGGGCAACAGATGAGACACTCAAGGCCTCATTGTGTTTTAGCTAATTCAGTGGACTCCAACCTGTATGTAGTCTCCTCGTTGAAAAATGATCATATCTGGAGGCTACAAGGCACAGTAAATGTCCAACTGTGCCCTCCTAAGGTTAGGATTCCTGTCATGGCCCACGGTCAAAGTGGGTTCATAGGTGGCCTCAGGCACAGGGCATAGTGGTTCAGAGGAGGCCTCGGGATGTGCTA
Organism: Sapajus apella; assembly: GCF_009761245.1. Taxonomy (NCBI): domain Eukaryota; kingdom Metazoa; phylum Chordata; class Mammalia; order Primates; family Cebidae; genus Sapajus; species Sapajus apella. The sequence continues at coordinate 4,678,495 of NW_022436999.1, read as the reverse complement.
GACATGATTGCGGGAGCTGGCTTCTATGAGGCAGGATTTGTTGGCTCGCCTCCAACTGGGATGAAGGGGGTAGGGAGCAGAAAGGTTTTCTCCTGGTGATGTCAAGAAGGGTCAGTAAAGCTTTGGAGATGTAAGGTGCAACTTGGAGGAGACTAGGAACTCAGATAAAGTTTACTTCAGACCCTCCTCCTTATAGGAAAGTCTTAGAAGGTAAAGGAATGTTTCTCTTGGAATAGGGATGCCTAAAACAGATTACATGTGAAATGTTGAGATCTCCAGATTCCTTTTTTTGGGTGTGTGTGTATATGTGGGGGTGGGAGGACAAGGGAATTTTATATGTATATGCCACTGTTTCTATATTGATAAGGAAAATTGAGTTGAGACTCTTGTCAAGCTAAAAATGTCTAACAACTCTATTAAACTAAGACTATTTCATAACTGGTTCTGTGGAGTTATGCCTTGGATTATGAATGGCTAGATGTATTATTAGCAATGGCTCTGAGCTGTCTTGCAATGCAACCTATTTTTGAGAGATAACTCTGTTATTGTTTGGCCCAGTGGTAGTCACTTTCACTGAGGCTGAAGGAAACCCCTGCTGGTTTTTATTCTCATATTCATTCTCCTACTTCATCAACTTCTGTGGTAAGGAACTGAGCCTCCAAGTACTCTCTGAGCAATGAGTAGTGACTGGACTTCATGTGAAATGCCATCTCAAGAAAGGGCATCTGAAAGCATGCTTTTGCCATCTCATTTCAGGTACTTCTGGATCCAGCTGTGTGACAGCTGCACTAGGAAATACCTGGAGTCACTGTGTGAATACCCGGCTGATCTTCCAGTACCTTGATTCAGAGAGAAGACAGGTGAGTGCTTTGACAGTATTGTCTAACTATGAAGGTCAGGGAACAAGGTGTACCCATCAACCTGAGCATCTTCTGAAAATGTTGGCTGCATTGTCTGTCCTGGGCCAGCCAAACTAGTAGGGCATAAAGATACCAGCATTTCTGCTTGTCTCAACAGCAGTTGTGATAAAGTGGGGAGACAAATCACACACAGGAAAAACATAAAAATTGATCCCACAGAGTAAGTATTTCTCTGATATTTGTAAGCGACCAAGGACCACACTTCTAGGGATATCTAATTCTCTGTCTCTAAATGATCATTTCACTTAGATTGTATTTGTTGAGGACTAGATAATTTGCATATGAATTAAATAATGATGGTGCTTTTTCTTGTAGTATGTGTACTTTGAAAATCTTAGGCCAGACAGATGCTGCCAAGTGAATAAACAATTCCGCAGACACTAGGTACTTTTACATTAACTCATACACCTGTAGTGTAAAGTACTGAATGATACTAGAGAGACCTCTAAATGGTTGATCACTTTCTCAGAGTTCCCTATTTATGGTTTCTATACTGGTCCCAGTGAGAATCCTTCCCTTACATCCAGAAAGGTTACCTTCTGCCTCCTTTTAAGTCTTCTCTCTTGATTTCAAAGAAAAGGACACTACTGTCTGACCTCTTTGGTAAAATGTTTCATAGTATAAAATTTCTTAGTGTCGAACCTCAGCTTTATCCTACTGTACGACCAGATTCAGTTAGTTTCTCCTAAAAGCAGGAAGAAGAAGAAGGCGGGTGATTATTTTGATTTTTTGGAGAGGACAGAATTCAGAAGCCAGATTTGCCCGCCTTGCTAAATATAAATCACATCCAGACTATTTAGACACAGAGGCATGAAATATCACACTGGTGATCCTTTCTGGAGGAGATGGCAGAAAAGGGGTTGTTGCCTTTACCTGCATGAGGTAAACTGGCTCTTTTTCAAGGAAGTAGGAATCATCAGACACAGGCATGAGCTGTCACCTGTTCTAGATATAATTTTTCAAATGCCCTTGGTGACAGACCAGAGAGTTCTTCTTGGTTTGCTTGGTACTGTGTAAATAGCATTCCAGCTTGGTGGTCAAGTCAGCCGTGTCCTGAGAAGATGGAGCTGCTTGTTTCTGCTCAGGGAAACATTCTTGAGTTTGCAGGCCCTTGACTACTCACTGCCTCTATGGTACCTTTTCCCTGATGAGTCAGGTATCCTAGGTTCTGAAGCTATTATTCCTCTTTTTAGTGGAATACATTCCAGAATCTTCCTGGAGAACCTAATGATCTTTGGTAGTAAATCATGTTAAATAGCTGTGTTGCAGCTTTCAGGGATATCATTAAGGATTGTCAAACACGCCTATGTAAACTTTATCAGAGGAAGCAAAATTCCTTGTGAATCAGTGTTTAGACATTCATTTTCATGGATCCTTGATCCCACTCCTTGAAAACTTGTAGTTTGTCACTGTTTTAGGTTTTAGATTTTAGAAGCCATTCTTACTGTTACACATGGAATTTATGATTTCATCTATTATATATGGTATCATGGATTCAGGCTCCCAAATCCTACTTTTACTAATTCCAGTTAGAATTTATAAGTGAATAAAGAAGTCAGAGCCATATTTTTATTTCCCTTTTGTTTTAATAAATTAACCAGTCAGCGTCAACAGGAAGTAGCTGGTGAGACAAACCTGTTTTTTTTTTTTTATGTCTCTTGGGTGACTGGAGGATGTTGGTGGCTCTTGGCTTTTGGCTAATATGGTAAAAAGCAGCCCAGTGGTCATAACGAGAATGAGGAGCAGAGTGTGGGTGGACCAGTGACAGTTCATCAACTCATATCCCATTAGATGGGTCAGTCATGTTATCTTAATTTACAAAAGACAACTTGTTACTGTCATTACTAATCAATAAGGAGTAGACTTAAATGCCTTGGAATCTTGTTACTCAAACAGTAATTAAAAATTAATGTAAAATATTGCCAATGTTAAAATGGCCAACCCAGGCAAAGAACATACATTCAATTAATCTATAGAAATGTGCATACCCTTTGGGACCAGTGGTTAAATTTGTGACTTAATAACTAGAATAAAGTTTGATATAGAAAACATGTCTCTGGTGACCTTATCTTGCCTTAGCAGAGGGTGTGCTTTAGTGATTCCCTGAGTCTTTCCTGTGGTCTTTATTTTGTGACAAACTGTAGAAGCCATATGAAGCTAAGCCTTTTCTGGGATGTGTGCACAAAACAATACTTTAAAGCTAATCTTTAAGGTAACTGCACCAAATAGTACTTTCTTATAACACCACTTAGTAGCAGAACATGCCTGGATCATTCTAGGGTAGTGAGACCTCTGGGACACCAGCCACTTGGAGAAGATAACAGGTATAGTTTTTTGTTTTTTAGGGTTTTCCAATGCCCAAGCAGAGGCCACTACACCCAGGGATCCCGGCTATGGGATGAAGATTATGTTTCATCCTGTTTCTATGACATTGAGCTCTACACCAGGGCTCTTGAATGTGAGGCTTAGATTGAGATCACAGGCCTGGAAGGGGGTCAGGTCAAGCTGAGCAGACCTTAAAGCCGATTAACCCAAGAGCTGAATTGTGTTGTCCGAGGGAAGGAGTCCTCCCTGGCTGATCATTTTCTTTACACCCTGGAAACTGCAAAATTTTATAACCAAGAAAGAAATCTCCTTATCAGGGCACAAGCCAAGTTAATTCTCTTGCTTATTCTGCCTCAATGTTTGAAAAACCCTCTTAGGAAGCTGGAAAACATTTTCTTTTGGACTAATTTAGCTTTTTTTCCATTTGACTTTTATTTATTCTTTTCCTACTCTGCTTCAATCCTGCCCCACCCTTTTTGCAACATTTTTATTCTTACCAAAGACATATTCTTAGAGTAGAATTAAAATGGCCTCGCCTACTTTTTGTTGTTGTTGTTTAAAACCATCAAAAATATGTTTTGGTCTACCCTGTGCAAGGCATGGGGATATAAATAAGTAGAAGAGTAGTCCCTGCCCTCGAGGTCCTAACAGACTAATACTGAGGCACTGTCACAAGGCAGTGTTTGACTTGTCTAATGAGTGCTTAAAACAGTAACTGCTTTGAATCCAAAGGAAGGTAACATCATTGGAGGCATATTAAGTCTTTTCAGGAAAAGGTGAGACTTGAGTATTACCTTAAAATCAGTGGTTCTCAGCTGGGCACGGGGGCTCACGTCTATAATCCCAGCACTTTTGGGAGGCCGAGGCGGGTGGATTGTTTGAGGTCAGGAGTTCAAGACCAGCTTGGCCAACATGGGAAAACCTCATCTCCACTAAAAATACAAAAAAAAAAAAAAAAAAAAAAAAGAAATACCCAGGTGTGGTGGTGCACAACTGTCGTCCCAGCTACTCGGGAGGCTGAGGCAGGAGAATTGCTTGAACCCAGGAGGCAGAGATTACAGTGAGTCCAGATTGCACTACTACACTCAAGCCTGAGCAGCAGAGCAAGACTCCGTCTCCAAAAAAAAGTGGTTCTCAAACCTGGCTGCACTAAAGGCTCATTACAGGAACATTTATACCGATGCCAGTGCCCCACCCTGGCCAGTAAACTCCAAATCTCCACCAGGGGAGCTGAGCATCAGTGTTGATTTGTAAAGCTCCCCCATGTGATTCTAATGTTCAGCCAAGGGTGGGAACCTCTGCCTTAAATAAGAGATAAAATTCAGGTAGTCAGAAAGGACACGTGCGGGGATGGAGTGAGCTGCCGCTGAAGAACAGGAGGATAGGCTGCATTGTCGGAGGGCACGGGCTGGGTTTTGCCTTGTAACAAGAGCAGAGATTTTGAGCTCTTATTCATTTGACAAACTTATTTAATCACCTCTTCTCTGCTAGTCAATGTGTAGCTAGTTGCTGGAGGTTCAGAAGAACAGTTAAGAGATGGTTGGTACCCTGTGGTTGTTCACAGTCTACTTGAGGAAACATAAGCATGCAAACAGGACTTGCAGTAAGAGCACAGTGAATCAAGTAAGTGTAGAGGAGATGGGGGCCTGCCACCAAGGAAGGTTCTGTAGCGATTAATGAGGCATGCAGAGGAGTGGCCGACGCCTTAACTTGGGAAACTCTTGCCATCACCAAGTGCTGTCTAGCGAGGGCTGGTTATACTTGAAAGAGGGATGGAAAGCTCGAGAAAAACATTCACATTTATACAGTTTCTCCTCAAATCCTCATGAAGTCTGGTCTTACAAACCACAAATGGGATTATATAAATTTTCAAGTGCCGTGGAAGGAGTAATGAAGTAAATGAATCCTGACTTAAGCCTCACGCCCCCTTGATGAAATAAATATTATGACTCTCTTATTTCAACAAATTGGAAAGAGGTCATTTTTTTTTTCATATAGGAGGTTTATTTAAATGAACTCTCTAATAATATTTTCATTTCTATTTAGGAGGCACTTTGAAATTATGGGACACTTGAGGGACCAGCCTAAAATACCTAGTAAATTGTTGACAGAACCAATATCACTCAAGCTGCTGATCCACACTTGAATCCGCAGGCTTTTCTCAAAGCCCCAGGTTGTTTTGCATCTTGGTAGTATTCAGTGTTTCCTTTCTGATGATGGGATTCTCAGTGTCCATTTTATATTTTCAAAGACTCAAATATCATCACTGTGAAGACTCCCCTGACACCAGCTGTGATCTGTCCCTCTTCCCCCTGGCCCACACTTGCACCTGGCCCTTGTCTGTATTCTTATACTTCTGAGCCCTGCATTATAAGCCCCTTGAGGTCTGTGACTGAATTTATCTGTGTACCCTCAAATGTAAGGGCAGTGCTTGACACACAGTAGATACATTTACTTTGAAAGAGAGAGAGAAAGCAAGAAAAAGAAACACAGTCCTGTAGCTATTCATGAACCCAGTCTTAAGGATGAAGAACTGCTTATTAAGAATCATTCTTCCCCATAGAAATTGAGTTTTACCGTTTAACCATTCCTTTAAAATGTTAGTAATTGTCGGTTTAAAGGGTTAACATCAAACCTTGAGAATTATAAGCAGATACCTAAATAGAAATACTGAATATAGGAATACTTTTTGCAGACCAGCCTGCTGGAGTCTATGGGAGGATGGGAGTCAGGCTTCCATTGAATCTTATGGGATAGCCTTTGTGTAAGTTAGCCAGAGCCCTAAACACAGACCCAGGCTGAGGGAGCAAAGGGTTCTGCAGCTGCTTTCAGGGACCAGATAGCATGAGGACTTCAGTCGGAGGGTAGGAAATCTTTGTTGCTGTCTTCTACAAGTCTTAATTTTTCTCTCTGGTTAGACAGGCTTAATGAAAGACTGAGCAACTAAAGAAAAGTTGATACATTTTTTTCCTCGGATAAGCTGAAGGGTAGATTTGGGGCAGCATGTCAGGCTGACATTCATATTCACCCAAAGAAAGATATTGAGGATGATGTTTTACCTGATGTAAGTCATAGTTGTATATCTCCCTACTCTTAGATTCCTCCAAAGAAGGATTCAGGCTTAGTTGCCCTAATTCAAAAGGAACTCCTCTGTTGAGAAATGTTAAGTTTGTGAATATTGAGAAATGCTGAGCGTATGATAAAATATATTGTTTGCTAGGAAGAATGATGGCAAGGAAAACCTGGCTGCACTCCCCCCCACCCCCCCACCCCCGCCAAGTAGAAAACTACTTGGGGCATTTCAAAGTGGCGGGACAATGTATAAATATCATACACCGGATAAAATAATTCTTTAAGATATCTGGCCCTGCCCCCGGGGCTCCCTTGTGGAGAGTACTTTTTAGTTTTTCTGTAATCAGCAGGCATCAGCTACCTACTTGACATATTTTGTGTTATGAGAAAATACCGACATCTATTTGTTAATAATGATCACCTGTTCAGAGATAATAAATGTGTGGATCAGCGTCTGCTCCAGGCCTTCAGCCTTGAATGCTGTCAGCCCCCTGAGGCTCTCAGCTCGGAAGGCTGCTGGCCCCTCAGGTAGACCCACTTTGTTATTCTGCCTGAGTGTCTGCCTCTCAGTTCCTTCAGCGCCACCTGGGTGGGGGTCTCTGCAGCTGAGCTGGCTCTCGGTGCCCCCCTCCTTGGTGGCATGGTTCCAGGTCATTGTACTTGTTCTCTTGTTTTCTACTCCAGCTCATCGGCTGTTTTTAGGCAAGGAGAATTACATAAGTGTGTGTGTGTGACTAGATCCCGCCAGAGAAGTTTGACTGTGCTTTAGGGGTAGGTGAAAACCCTTTTGAAGCATAAATATCTGCAGAAATAGCAAAGGGAACATAAAATCTAGTCAAGCACATTGCCTTGAGTATAAGTGTCCCCTCCCTTTCCAGAGCCGCTCAAGTGTGAAATCCAAGCCCCTGCCCACATTCTTCCAATAGATATGCTCTAGCAGGTATTGAGTGGACTGGGGAAATGAATAAAAGGGGAACCCAGAATGGTGACTTTAAAATGATCCCTTTTTCAGGGCACTAGACGAATGTATTAAAATCTGAGGAGATCCTACTGAAAGTATGCAGTCTCAGTGAATGATTAGTGAGCTGGTACTCACAGTGCAGGGACTGAGATAGAACAACACAGATACCCAAGTGGACATCTCCTACTTCCATCTCCACATTAGAGATAAGAATACCTGTACCTTTCCTACCACGTCCAAACAAACAAACAAGCAAACCCATGGGGCTTCCTTTGAAAATAGTCAGTGTATCCAAGAAATCACTATTTCTGAATGAGCTCAAGTAGAGAGAACTTTCTCTTAAGAGGGTTCCATGGAAATTGCCAGTTGAAAATAGGTACAATGACTCCCACACTAAAGGTGGAGGGCCCTCTTTCCCATGCTTTGACCATGGTAGACCTTGCACCTTTGCTGAGGGGGAGAGTCAGTCTTTCCTAGGAGATTTTGAGGCAAATAAAATAAAAACAAAATAAGGGTGAGAGAACCACCATGATGTTTTAAACATCATTTTTAATCGAATAGAGCTATAAAATTAACCGTTACCACCATTTCAAAAAGGTAAAAGTACTTTAACATCAAAAAGTAGAAAGGACCTATCTATGAATAAAGAATACATGTGTTAATGTATTTAAACTGAAAACATTTATTTTTATGGCAGACTTAGCACACGTCCTTCCTTCTCTCTTTGAGGTGCATGAGCTCTTAGCATCCCGGGACAAATGACTGGTCCTCCTACAGAGCACTTAGGTGGTTTACCTTTTAATGAGCCACTCATTTCACCACATTTTATCATCTCTTGTTCTCCTCCAGCTCTGACTTGTTTTATTTTTATAGACTGTTTGTCTGGTATCAAATCCCTTTGTGCAGTGACCCTCCCTGCTCTAACTTGCTAAGTAAACTAGGCCAAATACCTGGGCAAGAGATTTCTAGAGAAATCTGAGCAGTTGCAGGAAGCAGAAGAGACACAGGGCTTTGGAACCAAATTGAAGACTCTGTTGTCTGCCTTGGGAAGGAAAATATTTTCAGTAGGGAAACAGTATCGGAAACAGCTTTGAGATCTCTTGGACAAGGTGCTGGCCTGAGAGTCAAGGACCTTGAAATTTATTTGGCTCATTTGAGAATGAAGATTGGACAGGATGTTGTATTTTAGCCTTAGTTGGTTAGCTGTGAGTGAGAAGAAAACGGGCAACCTCATTGGCTAGGGAAACTAAAAAGGAAAGAAGGGTTCAATACCTGCCTAAACTATGAACTGATTTACAAATGAATCAGCACTTTCACTAGAACAAAAAGCATTTAGAATATGACAGTGCCCATCTGAGATACAGCCTAGAGATCATCTTCTCCAGTGAGTCCCAAGTACAGTGAATATAAAAATCCCAGGTATTTGTGAACAATGAATATCCCAGGCCCCATCCCCAGTGATGGATTCAGTGAGGGCAGGGCCAAGCCTAGGATCTGCAATTTTTAGCAAGCTCTTCAGATGATTCCTACATGGGTGGTCTTCAGTCTCCTACTCCATTCTAACCCCTTTGTTTGACAGATGAGGGTAAGCAATTGAGATTCAGTGATTTATTCAGGGTTACACAACTAGTAAATAGCAGAAGTGGAGCAGAAATCCAATTCTTTCAATTCTGAATTTGTTGCTATTTTCACTTTACTCTGGTAACTTTTAGTAGAAAGACTGTAGGCAAAAAAAGTCCCCAAACCCAATCAGATTATTGGGTTTGCAGGTGATATATTTATGTCTCCCATGACTTACAGTGGTTCATAAAAAGATCCTAAAGAGGCTGGGCGCGGTGGCTCACGCCTGTAATCCCAGCACTTTGGGAGGCTGAGGCGGGTGGATCACGAGGTCAAGAGATCGAGACCATCCTGGTCAACATGGTGAAACCCCGTCTCTACTAAAAATACAGAAAATTAGCTGGGCATGGTGGCACGTGCCTGTAGTCCTGGCTACTCAGGAGGCTGAGGCAGGAGAATTGCCTGAACCCAGGAGGCGGAGGTTGCAGTGAGCCAAGATCGCGCCATTGCACTCCAGCCTGGGTAACAAGAGCGAAACTCCGTCTCAAAAAAAAAAAAAAAAAAAAAAAAAAGATCCTAAAGAACTCTGCAGGAAAAAAAAAAAGGTAAGCACCATCTCACCTACATGCATTGAATTACAAGATAAAAATCATCTTTTAAATTATTGAACCCAAATGCGAATATATGACTTTTTCCAAGTTGAACTTCACAGTGAGCATGAACTCCCCAGTCAAGTGACTTTCCTTATAGACAACATCTTGCCACAGGGCTAGCTGTGCTACTGTTCTCCTACAGATGGCCTTTGTGCTCCTGGACAGCCCCCTTAAATCCTGGCTTCCTCATGCTCATCTTCATAGGCAAAAGGTGTGCAATAGGAGAACCAACTATGTCTGATATTGTGAGCATGGGAGAAGCTTTTTGGTTACCACATTTTTGAGTAAATGAATTTTCATTTTGAGAAAGCAGGGCAGGACAGAGGGAGGAAGAGAGGCTGAGGGCAGGCAGCAGCCTGTGTAGGAACCCATTTCCTGTCATCCCAGGGTCCCATAGTTGGTAACGGACAGCACCCTTGCTTGGTTCCTGTGCACCAGGTGATACTAATTTAAAGTCCTCTTTATTTTCTAGTGATGGAAGGGAGTTAGCCTTTACTGAGTACCTATGAGTTTGCAGGCATCATTTTTTACCCCTGTTACTTTATTTCCATCCATTCCTCCCATAACCCTTCAGCATAGATCTGATCATCTCTATTTTTACAAATAGAGGAACTTAGCTAGCTAATAACAAATAACTTGTATTCAGTGATAGCATCAGTATTTGAAACCAAGTTTGTATGGTTCCAGACCCTCAGTTCTGTTTCCTGTAACATGTTCTCTGAGATCTAAGGTGGTGGTTGTGTTATCGAAAAGGGATCCCAATCCAGACCCCAAGAGAGGGTCCTTGGACCTCAAGCAAGAAAGAATTCAGGGTGAGTCCATAGAATAAAGTAAAAGCAAGTTTATTAAGCAAGTAAAGGAATAAAGTATGGCTACTCCATGGCAGAGCAACCGCAAGGGACTAGTTCGCCATTTTTATGATTATTTTTTGATTATATGCTAAAAAAGAGGTGTATTATTTAATTAGTTTTTGTGTAAAGAAGTGGACAATTCCCAGAACTGAGGATTCTTCCCCTTTTTAGACCATATATGGTAACTTCCTGATGTTGCCATGGCATTTGTAAACTGCCATGGCATTGGTGGGAGTGTCTTTTAACATGCTAATGCATTATAATTAGTGTATAATGAGCGGTGAGAACTCCAGAGATCATGTTCATCATGGATTGTGTGGGCCTTGGCCAACTTCTTTACTGTAACCTGCTTTATCAGCAAGGTCTTTGTGACCTGTATCTTGTTCTGACCTCCCATCTCAGTGACTTAGAATGCCTAACCTCCTGGGAATACAGCCCTGACTTAGTGATGATACTGCTGGGTTGCAATGAATGGTCCTTATTATCTTCCTCTCTTATTCCCAACACGATTAGACCTAGAGTGTCATTTGGTTTACCTGTAAAACTTACTGAGTTACATATTAGAATAGCTCCTCCCACTCTGGGGCAGGAACATGAAAGCAGGGAGATGATGGGCTGCTTCTTGCTGTTTTTCTCTTGCTCTAGGCATTATTTGGCTTAGAAATACTCCTGGCATACGCCTGTGATTCTGAAATGCCCCTTCCTCTTCCTGTGTGTGTGATTTGAAAGCTTGTTACGCATGTGACCAACGCAGGTCCAGCTTGGAGCACTAGTCGTCTGGCTGCTGTTGCTGGGGGAGTATCCCTGCTGTGAGGTGCTGCCCCGCCTGGGCCTGTGGCCTCTGCTTCTCTCCTGGGGTAGTTGTGGCTGTGAGGTACACAGCATGGTACAATGCTAGTTTGTATTTCAAGTCCTTTCTTGATGTCACTGATGGGTGCAGTGAGTAGAGTAGGGAGCCTCAGGCCCTTCCAAATTCTTAATAGCTTATAAAATTAGGGGTGGAGGAATGGGAAGCAGACAAAAGGCTTACATTATGGAGGTTTCAGGAGAACTGAATCAAATAAATCTTACATTCTGTCTGAATTTATGTTAGCTTGATTGTGTTACCATAACATTTTATGATATGCTACACATTATCTGATGGACGATTAATTTTCAAATGTAATATAAATCATTGAGCTTTTCTGATTTCTGCCACTCTAAATAATTTGGAATTTTTAGTTACTGCAAAGTTGACATAGTCACTCCTTCCTTCCCTTAACCTTCACCTTGTTGTCCCCTCCCTGTCCCCAAGCTTCCCTGGATTTTTAAATCAGCCAGTGGCTCCTGGCAACTGTCTTAGAATGCTTGAAGCACAGGGTGTTTTTTTTTTTTTTTTCTAACTGAGGATCTCTTTCTGGAAGGTTCTCTTCTTACCTTGGCAGAGCTTAAGAGTTCTTGCATCTCAGACAAAAACTGTGTGTGTTTGACTGTTGGACTGTCATTTTTACTATTACTGAAGGGACCATGATTTTGAGAGCCACCTTTGGAGAGCCAAGCTGCCATGGTTGTATCACACTGCCCATTTTCTGAATCTTCAATTCAGATTTGGCAATGAAAGATTGAGCTGGGATTATGATCTGCGATTCTCTAACAGAATTCTCTGAGAGTCAAACTCCAGAAAGAGGCACATCTTTATAAACCTTAGAGAATCAGAGCTGAGGCACCTGGTATGTCTGGGAGGGACTGAAAACAATCCACCCAAAGCCCCCGCGGCCCTGGCTCTCTGGTCGCTTTGCTGAGTCTATTCATCCATTTATTGAGAGCCTACTTTGTGCCAGTTATTCTGCCAAGTGCTTTGTGGGCATTTTCTTTTTCAAGCCTCACGACAACTCTGTGAGGTGGGTATTACTAGATACTCTTTATAGTTGGAGTACATTGAAGTTTATGGAGTTTTAAAGTTTCACTCTAAATCACATGGCTTCTAAGGGGCAAAGCCAGAACTTTCCTTTTCCTTTGCCTCTCCCTCCCCATCACATACATACACTCTCTCTTTTACATCCCTAGGTTCTTAACCTTGACTCTACACCGAATACCATGTTCATCTAAGATTATTCATGCACGTTACTTGGAATTAATGGCAGAAAAAATTTTTTTCAGCCCGTGTGGTGTGGTCACCTTCAGTGCTTATACTGAGTGGAATACTTCCTTCAAAGAGTGGAATGATCCATTGCCTTGAGAGAACTTTTTCCCTCTCAATTATTAAGTAATGATTAGTTATTTCTTATAACTGTGTAGCTCTGTGTGGCAACAGAACACATTTGAGGAAGAATGAGCTCTACAGGACATGGTCTTCTGAATCTCACCATTCAGTCAGGGGAAGTTGTGGCTCTTGCTCTCTGTTCCAAGTACTGGCCTTCCCAGCAAGCATGCACCTTTTCTGTGTTCTGCGTTTGACTTCAGTGTTCTGGCATTTATTGTCAAAGAAGAAAGAGAGGCCTCTGTGCCATCTTGCCCACGGTGGGGATGGACCTGTGTTCATCTCTCTCCTCCAGTGAGAATTTAAGGGCCCAGGAGGCATAGTGGTGCATCCTGTAGATACATCCCTTCCCTCATGGATGATACAGAATGACATTTAAATGATATCTATTTCTTCATTTTTTCCTTGCAAAGTCACTTTTCCATACAGCAATCCACTTCACAGTTTATCTTTAAATCCTTTCTCAGTTGTCTATTCTTCTCTGAAAGTATCATCCCAGCATCCTAATGAAGATTCAATGTCTAATAAAATGGGAAAGCTCTCTATCAATACTATGGGTTTTTTTTTTTTGGTTGTTGTTGTTGTTTTGTTTTGTTTTGTTTTTACTGGTGCCTCTTTATAATAAAAAGATTTTATTATAAAGCTCCAGCATGGCTTCTGACCCTTCAACAGCTGTGCCTGTGCCAAGCTGCTCTCTCTTATTTGTAACTATTTATACAGTTTTCTCTCCAGATATACTGTTCCATCCCGACCTGCTTTGGAATGTTAGGCTCTTCTTTGTGACTGATCTCTATTTCCTACTTGTGACTCCATTCTGACACTAGCTTTCCTTTTTATACCATGCTTTTTAGTCCCTGCTTTTCTCATGTAGATTTGCTCAAAGAACCCCTTGACTCCAAGATCCTTGTAACTGGCTCTGCTGACAGTGTCAGCATTTGATCCCATTGACTTGAGGAGGCCAGTCCTTCTCAGGAACCATTGTAATCTGTTTTTTTCCTTAGAGACAGGGTCTTGCTGTGCTGCCCAGGCTGCAGTGCAATGGCATGGCCATAGCTCACTGAAGCCTTGAACTCCTGAGCTCAAGCAATTCTTCCACCTCAGCCTCCCAAGTAGCTGAAACTACAGGCACATATCACTACACCTGGCTAATTCTTAAATTTTATGTAGAGACAGGGTCTTGCTGTGTTGCCCAGGCTGGGCTTGAACTCCTGGCTTCAAGCAGTTCTCCTACCTTGGTAACCCAAAGGGCTGAGATTACAGACATGAGTCATAGCACCTGGCTAAACCTATAATCTCAGCTTGAATTAAACAATAGTCTCTAAGACCCCTCTGTGAGGGGATCTTGTTACATGTTGTGGTTGTTCAAAGGCCAAGTATTTTCAAAGAAAACCCACTGAGATCAGTTAGATGAGTAACTACCATAGCAGTCACTATGACACCTTGGTCACTGTTTTTCATATCCTAATAATCTAATATTTTTCCTCATGAAAAGGTATATGCTGTGGTTTGAATGTGTCCCCAAAAAAGCATATGTTAAGTAGTAGTTTACTTAATGGCCACTGTAAATTATTAAAAGGTAGGACCTTTGAGAGGTGATCAGCCTATGAGGGCTCTGCCATCATGAATGAATTAATGTCATTATTGAGAAGTAGATTTGTTATTTCAGGAACAGGTTCTTTATAAGAAGACATGTTCAGCCCCTTTTTGTCTCTTTGTCACCTTCTTTTTGCCCTTCTACCATGCAATGATGCAGCAAGAAGGCCCTCATTAGATGCTGGCCCTTGAATTTGGACTTCTCAGCCTCTAGAAATGTGAAGAATAAATTTGTTTATTATAAATTATCTAGTCTGTGGTATTCCGTTATAGCAGCACAAAATGGATTAAGACAGAAAATTGGTATAAGGAGTAGGGTGGTTGTTATAATAAATACCTGAAAATATGGAATTGGGCCAGGCGTAGTGGCTTACGCCTGTAATCCCAACACTTTGGGAGGCCGAGGAGGGTGGATCATGCAATCAGGAGTTCAAGACCAGCTTGGCCAAGATGGTGAAACCCCATCTCTACTAAAAATACAAAAATTAGCCAGGCATGGTAGCATGCACCTGTAATCCCAGCTACTCGGGAAACTAAGGCAGAGAACAGCTTGAACTCGGGAGGTGGAGTGAGCTGAGATCACGCCACTGCACTCCAGCTTGGCCAACAGAGCAAGACTCCATCTCAAAAAAAAAGTGTGGAAGTGGCTTTGGTATTGGGTGATGGGTAAAGGCTGGAAGATTTGGAGTAGCAGGCTAACAAAAACCTAGATTGCTATAAATATAGGAGCATTAACTAATTCTGATGAGGACTCAAAAGAAGAGAATCTGAAACTTCTTAGAGATTACAAAAGTGATTGCGATCAGATTGTTGGTAGAAATATAGACAGTAAAGGCCATTCTGATGAGGTCTCAGACAGAGAAGATGACTATTCCTTATTGGAAACTGGAGTAAAGGCTATGATTATTATGAAGTGGCAAACAACTTGGCTGAATTGCATCCATGCCTTGAGGCCTTACGAAAATCAGGATTTAAGAGCAATGAACTAGGATACCTGGGAGAAGAAATTTTTAAGCAAAACATCAGAGAACTTGTGTGGCTTCTTTTAACTGCATGCAGTGAAATGAGAAAAATAATTTAAAGATGGGATTTATAATTAAAAGGGATCTGAAGGATTTTCAGCCTGGTTGTGTGGTAGAGAAAGAAACAGCATTTTCTGGTGAGGAAATGTGTGGCTGAGCAACCATTTGATAAGGAGATCAGTATGAATAGAGGAAAGCCAGATGCTATTCATCCAGACAATGGGAGAATGACCCTGAGGGGATTTTGGAGATTTTTGAGGCTGCTCCTCCCATCACAAACCCAGAGCTCTAGGAGGGCAGATGGTTTCCAGGGACAGATCCAGGGTACCATCCACAGGCTGACTTTCCAGTGCCACCTCAGGACTCTGCGTTCTGCATCCCCGGAGGAGCATTTTTGTGCCATCAGTCATAGCTCAGGCAGGCCCACATGTGACTCATGCTGCCACTCTGGAGGATATAAGTGGTAAGCCTTGGTGGTTCCCACATGGTGCTAATTCTGCAGGCATGCAGAATGTATGAGCACTTAGGCCATGGTGGCCTCCACCAAGATTTCAAAGAATATGTTGGATAGCCTGGGCACCCAGGCAGAAACTTATCACAGGGGCAGAGCCATGGCAGAGAGCCCCAACTATGGCAATGCTCACTGGAACAGTGGGGTTGGAGCCGCCACAGAGAGTCTCCTCTATACCTAGTATAGCTGTCATGGCAGAGCCACCTGAGACTCCAGAACTGTAGAGTGACCAATGTGCAGCCCCAGCCTGGGACAGCTGCAGGAGCAAGACTAATCCATAAGAGCTGCTGTGAGGTCTGAGACTAGCAAAGCCATGGGGTTGGAGCTGCCCAAGGTCTTCTGGGTACAACCCTTTCCCTAGTGTATATAGAAGGTGGAAACAGAGTAAAAGAGGTTATTTTGGAGCCTTAAGATTTGAGGTTGTTTTCCCTGTTGAGTTTTGGACTAACTTGGGATCAGCTACTCCTTTCTTCTTTTTTATTTCTCCCTTTTGGAGTTAGAATGTCTATCCTATGCCTGTCCTATCATTGTATTTTGGAGGAACATAACTTGTTTAATTTTATAGGCTCACAACTAAAGGGGAATTTGCTTCAGGATGAATCATGCCTTGAGTCTCACTCATATATGATATAGATAAGACTCTGGAGTTTGGACTTTTAAGTTGGTGCTAGAATGAGTTAACACTTTGGGGCTATTGGGATGGAATAAATGTATCTGTATTTGAGAAGGACATGAATTTTGGGGACCAGGGCCAGAATGATATAGTTTGAATGTGCCCCAAAAAATACATGTGTTGGAAACTTAATGGCTATTGTGATAGTATTAAGAGGTAGGACCTTTAAGAATTGATTTAGGCCATAAGAGCTCATCCGTCATGAATGGATTAATGCCATTATTGTGAAAGTCAGTTTATTATCACGGGAGTGAGTTCCTTATGAAAAGATGAGCTTGGCCCCCTTTTGTCTCTTTCACCCTCCTTTTGCCCTTCCATCATGGGATGATGCAGCAAAAAGGCCCTGGCAATGTGATGGCCTCTCAATCTTGGACTTTCCCGCATATAGGACTATGAGAAATAAATTTCTGTTTATTATAAATTACCCAGTCTATGGTATTCAGTTACAGCAGCACAAAATGAACTAAGATAGTATGCATTACAGCTTAAAATCTTTAGTAATAAATCTTCTAGAGACTGTATTTGTAATAGCAATCTTTTGCATGTACTCTAACCACAGACACAATCCTCTTCTAACTCTTCCAATTATTTTGCATTTTTAATTTTTTTTAATTTTTATTTTTTATGGTAAGACCATTTAACATGAGATCTATCCTCTTGACAAATAGTATAAGAACACAATGCCATATTAACTGTATGCACACACACTGTCATACAGCAGATGTCTGGAACTTAGTCACATTGCAACAGTAATGGTATATCCTTTGAAACAGAACTCCCCGTTTTCCACTTCTCACAATCACTGGAAATCATCATTCTATTCTGTTTCTATCTTTTGGACTATTTTAGATACTTCATAAGTGGACTTATACAATATTTCTTTTTCTATGACTGACTTATGTCACTTAGCATAATGCCCCCCAGGTTCATCCATGTTGCATATGACAGGATTTTCTTGTTTTTTAAGGTTGAAAAATATTCCATTGTATATATATACCACATTTTCTTTATCCATTTCTTTGTTGTTACACCTTTAGATTGTTTCCATATTTTGGTTATTGTATATAATGCTACAGTGAACATGGGAGTGCAGATATCTCTTTGAGATAAGTTTGCAATTTTTAACATATAATTTCAACTTTTATTTTAGATTCAGGAACATATGTTCAGGTTTGATACAGGGGTATGTTATGAGATGCTGAAGTTTGAATTATGAATAATCCCATCACCCAGGTAGTAAGCACAGTACTCCATAGGTATTGTTTTAAATCCTTTCACCCATTCTTCTCTTCCCTATCTAGTTCCCAGTGTCTGTTATTCTTATCTTTATGTCCACGTGTACCCTGTGCTTGCAAGTAAGAATATGCAGTATTTGGTTTTCTGTTCCTGTGTTAATTCACTTAGGATAATAGCCTCCAGCTGCATCCATGTTGCTGCAAAAAATATGATTTCATTCTTTTTTATGGCTGTGTATGTACCACATTTTCTTTATCCAGTCCACTATTGATGGGCATCTAGGTTGATTCCATATCTTTACTATTGTGAATAGTGCTGCAGTGAACATACAAGTACGTGTGTGTGGTTTTGTTGTGTGTGTGTATGTGTGTGTGAGTGTGTGTTTATTTTTTTGGTAGAACAATTTCTTTTCTCCACAGCCACAACAGCATCTGTTTTTAACTTTTTAATAAAGCCATTCTGACCGGTGTAAGATGGTATCTCATTGTGGTTTTGATTTGCGTTTCTCTGATGGTTAGTAATGTTGAGCATTTTTTTATATGTTTGTTGGCTACTTGTTTGTCTTCTTTGGGAAACGGTCTGTTCATGTATTTCGCCCATTTTTTTTAATGGGGTTATTTATTTTTTGCTTGTTGAATTGTTTAAGTTCCTTGTAGATTCTGGATATTAGACCTTTGTCAGATGCATAGTTTGTAAATATTTTCTCCAGTTTTGTAGGTTGTCTGTTTACTCTGCTGATAGTTTCTTTTGCTGTGCAGAAACTCTTTAATTAGGTTTTGTTTGTCAATTTTTGTTTTTGTTCCATTTGCTTTTGAGGACTTAGTCATAAATTCTTTCTCAAGGCCAACATCAGAATGGTATTTCCTAGATTTTTCTCTAGGATTCTTATAGTTTGAGGGCCCACATTTAAGTATTTAATTCACCTTGAGTTAATTTTTTTATGTGGTAAAATATAGGGGTCTAGTTTTATTCATCTGCTTATGACTAGCCAGCTATCTAGCCTGGCACCATGTATTGACTAGGGAGTCTTTTCCCCACTGCTTATTTTTCTCAACTCTTTTGAAGATCAGATGACTGTAGGTGTGCAACTTTATTTATGGGTTTTCTATTTTGTTCCATTGGTTTGTGTGTCTATTTTTGTGGCAGTACCATGGCATTTGGGTTACTGTAGCATTATAGTATAGTTTGAAGTCAGGTAATGTGATGCTTCTGGCTTTGTTATTTCTGCTTAGGATTGCTTTGGCTATTCAGGCTGTTTTTTGTTTCCATGTGAATTTTAGAACCTTTTTTGTAATTCTGTGAAGAATGATCTTGGTGGTTTGATAGGAATAGTGTTGAATTTGCAGGTTTCTTTGCACAGTATGGCCATTTTAACAATATTGATTATTCTAATCCATGAACATGGAATGTTTTTGGAGGGAGTTCTTTCTGATTTCTTTCAGCAGTTTCTTGTAGTTCTTCTGGTTGAGATATTTCACTTTCTTAGTTTGATGTATTCCTAGGTATTTTTTGTTGTTGTGACTATTGTACATGGGATTGTGTTCTTGATTTGGCTCTGAGCTTGAACATTATTGGTGTACAGGAATGCTACTAATTTTCTGTACATTGATTTTATATCCCGAAACGTACTGAAGTCATTTATCAGTTCTAGGAGACTTTTAGTGGAGTCTAGGGTTTTCTCAGTATATCATACTGTCAGTAAAGAGAGATAATTTGAGTTATTGTTTTCTTATTTGGATGCTTTTTATTTCTTTCTCTTGCCTGATTGCTCGGGCTAGGACTTCCAGTACTATGTTAAATAGGAGTGGGGAGAGTGAGCATCCTTGTCTTATTCCTGTTCTTAAGGAGAATGATTCTAGCTTTTGCCCATTCAGTATGATGTTGGCTGTGGGATTGTCATGGATGACTCTGATTATTTTGAGGTATGTTACTTTTATGCCTAATTTATTGAGGATTTTTTCATGTGGGAATATGGATTTTATTAGAAGCTTCTTCTGCATCTGTTGAGATGATCATATGATTCTTCTTTTTAATTCTGTTTATGTGGTGAATCATATTTATTGATTTGCATATGTTGAACCAACCTTGCACCTCAGGAATGAAGCTTACTGGATCGTGGTGAAGTAACTTTTTTATGTACTACTGGATTTGGTTTGCTAATATTTTGTTGAGAATTTTTACATATGTTTCCATCAGGGCCTGAAGTTTTCTTTTTTCATTGTATCTTTGCCAGGTTTTGGTTTCAGGCTGATGCTGGCTTTGTAAAGCGTAACTCTTCTATTTTTATCTAGACAAGACAGCTAAGTGTTATTTATGTTGAACACCTCCCCTTTCCCTTCAATCCTGCCTCATTTTCTTATCCTTCATATCTTTTCTGGATACATATGTGTCGCAAATGCTGGGAAAATTAAGTCAAATGAAACTCAGTTTCCTGCTCTGAAAAGCCATAGTAGTAGAATAGAATACCTAGTGTTAATAGAGGGAAGGAGACAGGTAAATAAATTCAAGAAGGAATTGAGGGAATTGTGGAAAAGGACAGTGTAGCCATCACTATTGGGATGGTCAGAACACTCACAGGGAAGTGATGGCCAGAGAAAGATTCAGAAGAGGATGTGATACTAGAAACAAAACTTGAAAAGTGCACTGGTATTTGTAGGTAAATGAGGTAGGAGACTGAGGAAGATGTTTGAACAAAGGCTGTGAGGTGGCAACTGCAAATGGTCCTTCTTTAGTGCTGCAGGGAAGAGTACGTGTCTGTACAATGGGTGGGGATGGGGGAGGATGGGGCCTGTATGTAGTTAAAGCAAGGAAAGGAGGGACAAAGCAGACACAGCCCTGTTGGCTTTCAGAAGCCCCACTAAAGAACTTCCAGCAAGGCTGTGACATCAGATTTGTACCTTACAGGTCTCCCTTTGGCAAGAGTTTTCCATATAGATTTGGAGGGATTTCAAATAAGATGCAAATAAATGAGGGCCTGAACCAAGACAGTGGATATGGAGAGGGAAAAGAGGGAAGAGTTTTGAGATGGTAAGGAGGCAGGATCCACAGCATTTAAACACAAAGAGGAGATCTGTAAGAGTGTGGGAAGGGGTTGTTACTGAGGCAAACAAGTGAGTGGATGAGGTTTTACTCACGGAAACAGGCTGGTACAGGAGAAAAAGGAGTCCTGGGAGGGAGGCAGGAGCTGGCCCTGCTTGGAACATGCAGTTTCCTGCTTATGTGGACATTGTATGGCTTCTTCCATTCTCCTATCCAGGCCTCATGACTGCCATCAGGAATTAGGTTGGGGAGCAGAAAGGATTTCTTATAATTGCACAGAATCTTGAGTCAAACTTTTCTCTTCCCTTGCCTCCCACCACTGCTTACAGCCCCTCATCCCATTGCCACTCTCAATGCCCTTTCCTTATTTTAGATCCCTGGCTTCTATATAGAGACAATGGTTATCAGAATGTGGGAAAAATGAAAAGTTAAGAGACTCCTTCTGCAGGAAGGGAAGGTGCAAACTATTTTCAGTAAAGCCCCTGAGCTCAAGGAGGAGAGGGCCCTATGAAGAGCCGTGTCTCCCTCTTGACTGAATTCTAGCAAATGTAAAGTCCTGAGGTGTGGCATCAGTAGCTAATTTGCAGAAATACCAGTTCAGGCTTCAAAGTTTTCTGAAAGACCCACATCTACAAACTGGGAATCAGGAATCCTTGCCTTAGTGGGTCATGTCAGCCAGTAGATTGTTTGCCTTTAGATCCACTCCCTGCCCTTCCCCTGCTCTACTTGATACCACAGGGAACTGACCCTACAATTTGCATTTTCTAGTCTCCCTTTCCATTGAGTCTAGTTGAAGGATGAAGGGCAGAAATATGAGAGAAGCCATATATTTTTGTGTACACACACACACACTCCCTCACTTTCTCTCTCTCTCTCTCTCATTCCTCTGCCCTGCTTCCAGTGGTATCCCAGGCAGTGACATTAGTTCCTCTCCAAGATCCCTTTGCTCTCCCAACTCTAGTTGAGCAGCTCCAGCCCCTGGGCTCTAGTAACAGTACCTCTTCCTTGATTCCTCTAGCCCTGGGGATGGTGGTAGCTTCTTGTTGTTGCTAATCTCTGGGTTGACTCATTGTCCCCTATTTTCATTTCAACTCTTCCAACACATTTGTAACTAACTCCCCAGATTAAATGCTCTTTCTTGAACCACTGGGCTAAGTCCTGTTTTACTGATGGACCTTGACAGATACAGGTCTACCTAAGCTCCCTGGTTGGTACATGGTTAATATAAGACCCCTGCAATCTGTTCTCCATTGGCCCTGTTCCCCCAAAGGACTCTTCTGTCTACTCTGGTTCTCCATCCCTGAGAGTTGGGCTCCTGGCCTGGACTGTCTTGAAGGGCAAACATTTGTGCTGTGCTTCCTGAGTGGCATGAGAAAAGGAGCTCTTTTGGCCTAGCCTCCTTCCTGTAGGATTTTCCAAAACTTTCCAGATGTACCTAAGCTCAGGAAACATTTTAATGGCTGGAAACAATGTCTCATGGGAGTTGGAGGTTTGAAACCAACAGAGCCTTCTCTAAAAGAGGTGTGTCGAAATGTTCCAGGGTCTGTATGCACACATCCAAGCCTGCCCCTCCCCTATTGAAAGCATGGCAGGCTCCCACCCTTTAATTGGTTCATGTCACAGAAGAGGAGTTGGCATTCTCTGAATGCCCTAATGGCATGGAGCAGAAGAACAGCTCCAAAGGCCAGAACTCTCTCCAGGAGGGAAAGAGTTATTAAATGGTTAGTGATGTATTTGGATTCTAATTCAGATTCCACCTCAGATTCTGTAAAGAGACTTCTATAACCCCCTTCTTTTGGCCTTATTTGGCTGATAATAATGGTTGTAAGATTGATCTAAATCATAATAAATCTTGCCTAAGGTTACTGTTACTGACTTCATGAATTGGAGCATTCTGAGGTTTTTGTGAGGATAGGCATTATCAAACTGCAGAATACACTATTGATTCTTTTTCAAACAGGCCATAGCTTTTGCTTTGCGATGTTGCCCACATTTCATGACAACTTTCAGAACGAACTGTATTGAGGGCTGGAGATTATTGCTATCTGAAAGCATTCATCAAAGAAAAGTAGAAGTAGAAGAACTATACTTGTGCCTTCTCAGCTTCTTCAGCGTTGGGCCAAGAGTAGAAAGTAACCCTCATTTCAGCCAGGTGCAGTGGCTCACGCCTATAATCCCAGCACTTTGGGAAGCCAAGGCAGGTGGATCACTTGAGGTCAGCCATTCGAGACCAGCCTAGCCAACATGATGAAACCCATCTCTACTAAAAATATAAAAATTAGCCAGGCATGGTGGCGGGCACCTGTAATCCCAGCTACTTGGAAGTCTGAGGTGAAAGAATCGCTTGAACCCGGGAGGTGGAGACTGCAGTGAGTCAAGATCTCACCATTTTACTCCAGCCTAGGCAACAAAAGCAAAACTCCATATGAAAAAAGAAAGAAAGAGAGAAAGGAAGAAAGGAAAGTAACCATAATTTCTAGTCTGTGGGGAATCAAACTCCAGAAATTGCTAAGAAATTATTACACGTTCTAATACTATAGGGAACAGCTGAAACCTCATCCTTTTGAGAATTGGACTTGAATCTAAGCCAGTATTGATTTATTTGGGATGTGTCTTGGAAGTCCGCAAATGCTTTAACATAGTAATCACTAACCAGGATACTTACGTGATTGTTTGATGACTCACAGAACTTCATAGACCTTGGGATCAGATATATGTTTTATATAAAAAGAGCAGGATTTTAATGAAAAGCAAGTAGGTTATGTGCAACGATGTAGCTATAGTTCCTGTGTCTCTGAAGTGTTCAGCTTTGTATGACATTGTCAGTTCTTTCTTCTGACCAAGTTTCCTTCATTAGCCTGTAAGGGAGCCTATGAAGTGAATCACAGCACCAGAAATAACATAAGGCTTTGCATTTGAGTGCATCAAAAAGCTGGCATGATTTTTTAATTCTTTCAGAGATTAAGATTAATTTAAGGATTCTAGTATATAACATACAAACTACTGTCTTCATATCTGGGTACCTGAAAAAATTTTTCCGTTGCAAAAAAGCTAATGTTATTCTAGAATAAAGTTCTAGCTCTTTGTAATTAGGTATGTGATCTTGGACAAATAACTTTGAGCCATAGATTCCTCTTCTATGAGAGAATTACATGATCTAGAAGATGATTTCACTTTCTGGTTCTATGAAGAAGAAACGATGCCATGCTATATCTCACTTACTTTTTGTACAGTGGGAAAAGTCTCATTATCAATGGGGGCTGGCCACATTGTTTGTGCTAAACCATAGGATACAAACCTAGCATTCTGCTCAGTTATTTATTTGGCTGATGACTTCCTCTTGTAATACTTTTTGACAGGTGGTCAGAGACTACCTCTTGGAATCCACTTACAGAACTTGTTAAAAATTTAGATTCCTGGACTTCCCAGACTAAATCGGGGGTGGGACTAGAAATCTGCATTTCTGCATTGCCAAGTGGTTTTTGGAGACACAAAGTCTGATACCCATGGCCAGTCAACAGCACATAGCATTAAAATATTTTATGATATGCATTACCTCAACTCTCTTTACTCTTTGCATCTAGTCTGCAGGGTCCTAGCCCAGGGCCTACTATTGACTGGATGATTTGGTCACAACCGCTCTCTCTCTAGGACTCTTTTCTTATTTATGAAATATGGGGTCTGGAGTGTTAATCTCTAAGAAATCTTTGTTTTCTAACAGGCCATGAAAATAGGTCCCTAGCAACCTGTGAAAACTACCTTAACAAATTAAGGTAGTTTACTGAAACTACCTTAACAAATCCTATTTCCTGAGAGACTACTATGTAGTAGGCATTGCACAGCTTTTTTCTTTTCTTTCTTTTTTTTTTTTTTTTTTTTTTTTTGAGATGGAGTCTCACTCTATCACCAGGCTGGAGGCCAGTGGTACAATCCCAGCTCACTGCAACCTCCGTCTCCTGGGTTCAAGTGATTCTCCTGCCTCAGCCTCCTGAGTCTGGGACTACAGGCTCACGCCACCATGCCATCTAATTTTTGTATTTTTAGTAGAGATGGAGTCTCACCATGCTGGCCAGGATGGTCTTGATCTCTTGACCTCATGATCTGCCCATCTTGGGCTCCCAAACTGTTGGGATTACAGACGTGAGCCACCGCACCCAGCCTGTGCAGTTTTACGTATGTTTCACTTATTCTTTTTTTTTTTTTTTTTGATGGAGTCTCCTTTGTCGCCCAGGCTGGAGTGTATGGTGCGATCTCGGCTGACTGCAACCTCTGCCTCCCTAGTTCAAGTGATTCTCCTGCCTTAACCTCCCAGATAGCTGGGACTACAGGCACCCACCATCATGCCTGGCTAATTTTTTATATTTTTAGTAGAGATGGAGGTTCACCATGTTAACCAGGATGGTCTCGATCACCTCACCTTGTGATCTGCCCTCCTCAGCCTCCCACAGTGCTGGGATTACAGGCGTGAGCCACCGTGCCCAGCCACTTCATTTATTCTATATGCTAACCTGTGATATTGTTGTTATTATTATTTACTCTTAACACTTAAGGAAATGGAGGCTTGGAAATCTTAAGTTGCCCAGGCCCACTTAGTCAATAAGTGGAGCTGCAGTGAAATAGGATGAAACTGGGGCCATGAACACATAAAGACTTGCCTGGGTCGTTGCTCCCCTAAAGCTTCACAAGGCCGGGGCCATACCCAGCACACTGCTCATGCACCCTGTGTTCCACTCTTTCAGCAAAGGAGCCCTGGTTTTGGTTTCTTTCGATGTTTACTTGGCCTCTTGCTTAAGCATTTGCCTTTCCTCCTCAATAACAGTGAAAGGACTGAAAAAATAAATACAGAAAGAAAGAAAAGAAAATCCCAGGCCTGGAAACATTTTGTTTCCTACAAAAAGAATATTTTGCGGCCAGCTCTGTGGTCAAAAGTATTTTTCCTGTGGTCTAGAGATGGGTTGGATCCCATCTCTTCTTAGCCAATGTCTGAGAACTTAGCCTGTGGCTTCCCATCAAGTCAGCACATAGCATGCTGTTTTTTGAACGAGTGTCTGATGATGTTGAATTGTTCACAAGTGGACAAATAGGTCTGTTTGGGTGTATAAGAAATGTGTGCATGTGCCTCTGGCTCTTCCAGGGCAGAGAGAACCTGGGAGTGGCTTTCCACATGCTGTACATATCACTGTAGCTTTTAAGTTTTCATCACTCACATGATGACCAAAAAATTCAGATGCTGACAAAATGAGAGGAGGGTAATATGTGAGCCTTATGTGGATTTGCAAGTAATCAGAAAGCCAGGGAATCTAAGATTCCCTGTCACATTTGTTTCCATTTTCAAATGGAAAATGTCACATTTCTCTCCATTTTTCAAATGCTCAAAACCAAGACGTGGGCTTGGTTTTATTATGGCAGGGTGGTCTGATGGTAATGCAGAAGATGGGAATTGTGAGAGCTGCCCCAGCTTGGCCACCTTCAGTCTTTGGGACACTGAGCTTTGCCTAGTCTTGGATAAGTGGCTTTTCTCAAGGACTGCATTTTCCTATATAAAACCAGAAATTTGTCTTAAAGAAAAAAAAAACCACTGTGCTTTCAAGAATAAAAGCTCTACTGAGGGACGAATTTTGAGTATTCAAACGGAATTCATGGATAAGAAATATTAGTGCTAGGTACCTTTTTTTTTTTTAACTCTTAAAGCATTATGTACTCATATTTGTATGCTTCCAGTATGACTTTGCAGTATGTATTAGCGCCTAGAACTTTTCAGCCTGTTCTCCTTGGCATGGCCTTGATGATTCCCTCTCTTACATTCTTGTCAACCACCTTTAAG
Organism: Sapajus apella; assembly: GCF_009761245.1. Taxonomy (NCBI): domain Eukaryota; kingdom Metazoa; phylum Chordata; class Mammalia; order Primates; family Cebidae; genus Sapajus; species Sapajus apella. The sequence continues at coordinate 4,652,016 of NW_022436999.1, read as the reverse complement.
AACTGGTGTTCTCTGACTCTCATTGCACATGGTTTTAAGTTCAGTTACCTGCTGACTGCCTCCCTTTCATGCCAGCTGCAAGTCGCAGCACAGTGCCTGGCACAGAGCAGATGCCCAGCTTGCATTTGTTGACTTGAATGAAATAAACTCCAAAGATGACAAGCTACTATTTGTAACTTCAGGATTCTCTTGTGCAGAGTCCTCTACATAGCTCTCCATTCAGGGACATTTCTAGAACTCAAATCGTCATGACTTCCAGGGAGAAAAGTTGTAGCCACGGGATTTGGGGGCATTGTTTGAGGAAATAAGCAAATCCCACAGGTGGAAAGAATTATGAGTTGTGTGTACGTGTGTGTGTATCTGTGTGTGTTAAGGTGAGAGATGTTTAGGGGAAATCTGAAAAGCTATTACAGTGGAAATTAAACCATGAAGAGTGTTTTAGAGGGAGAGGGATTAAGATAGACTCAGCAGTGGTCGCACTGGCCATAGGCCTGCACCTACACTGGGGTGCAGAAACTGGCCCGTCCAAGTCAGCTCCATGGGAAAGAATGACCACAAAGTGATCAGGGGTCACCAGTGGGAAAAACTGGCATTTGCTACATTTTGTCACACAAGACAGTAGAGCTGTTCTCACAGTAGGGGCTGGAATGGGGTGGAGGTAGTGGTGGTGATTTTAGTAAACCATTTTTCTGGTAGGGAGGGCATGTTTCTGTTTTTACCGCTTAACAATGAGACAGCAACCCAAATAACAGATCCCTCAGTACACTGAAATGCCAAGGCTAAATGAACTGGTGGAACTTTGTGGCTTTGGCTCTTGGCTCACAGGCATATCCGTGCATTAGGGCCATGGCTTGGCAGTAGACAAAGCAGCTGTGTGGGTCCTCAGGGAGCTCTCTGGCTCTGTGGCTTTCTTTGATATACAACTAAACTTTGGCAAATTTTTCCTCCCATGGCGCTGTTTATGAGGTCCAGAGGTAGGCAGAGACCTTCATTATGGAACCCAAAGCCAACAGCAGACTAGAACTACAGGATGTCTTCCCACATTCACACTCTGCTTGCAGGCTGAAGAGCTAACCCACAAGGCTTTCAACAAAGGGGCAATTTAGGGGAAGAGACTGCAGAGTTTTCTTCTCAGCTTCACATGGCTATAAATCTGTAGGATTGGCCAGACCTCTTAAACTTTATTTCCTTCATAAGCAAAAAAATCTCTTACTTAAAAAGGATCCTGTGTAAGATTACTAATTTACTGGTTTCCAATCCAGTAGTATTTAAAAACAACAGCAGTAACAACAACAGCTAGCATTTATCAAGTACTTAACCATTTGCCAAGTACTAAAGTGCTCTGCATATATTATTAATAATGCATTTATTATCACATCTTTGTAAGGTAAGTTCCATTATCCACATTTTATACGTGAAGGAACTCAATCCCAAAGAGGCTAATTGTTAGTTGTTGTTGATCTTAATAATTATTTACCAATTTAAGGTATAATTTTACAGATATATCTTATAATTGACTGGCTTTTCTGAACCCCACCTTCCTCAGACTATAACACTGGGCCACAGATAATAAAATAATTAAAATCAGCACATTCTTAATTGTTAACCCACCTCAAACTATAACTGGGTCTTGGCCAGTTTTATGTAATATCATCCTTTTATCAGGAAATCTAAAATTAATATTTTCTTAAGTCATGAGCAGGTATACAGAAAGTGATTGACTTGGCTGGGCACGGTGGCTCACGCTTGTAATCCCAACACTTTGGGAGGCCAAGGCGGGCGGATCACGAGGTCAAGAGATTGAGACCATCCTGGCCAACGTGGTGAAACCCTATCTCTACTAAAAATACAAAAAATTAGCTGGATGTGGTGATGTGCACCTGTAGTCTCAGCTACTCGGGAGGTTAATGCAGGAGAACCTATTGAACCTGGGAGGCAGAGGTTGCAGTGAGCCAAGATCATGCTACTGCACTCCAGCCTGGTGACAGTGAGACTCTGTCTCAAGAAAAGAAAGAAAGAAAGTGATTGACTTGGTGAATGAATGGGATCAACTGTCCTACAGCGCTTGTACAGTAGAGTGGAAACGAACGTGGCATCGGACTGAGAATGGTTTAAGGTATTGGAGGCAATGATTCTGTTCAAGTGCCAAGAATAAACCAATAGACTCTAGAGGGGCTCAGAAGTGAAGCTGCATGTCATGGTTTGACATCTAGGTTATAGCGATGCAACTTTCTTTTTTACCAGTTTCTATATCCTCTGTGCTTTCTATAGTAGCCGCTCCAGGGAATGCTGATGATAATATTATCAGTTGCCATTTTTGCGCCAGGCACATTGTAAGAGCTATACAAACATTATCTTTATAATATGCTGTGAGGTGCGTTTTTACAAAAACACTATGAAGTGGGTATTATTACCTTGTATTTACAGATGGAAGAAATGGGTTATGGAGATTATGAAGTGCTCTGAAGTTAAAACAACTAGTAAATGGTAGAAAAGAGACTCTAAAGTGAGGTATAGCTGCTAGGTTGTCTTGCCTCATAAACGGTGTGACAGATATCTGGTATTTCTGCTCACCCTTTCTCTCATACCTACACATGATTTTCCTGTAAGGAGACATGCCTCTTCAATTATTTTTAGCCTATGTTGTCTAGTTAAGGCTGATTATACCCACTGGCTTCATGTCTGACCAATGGAAGGATCACTTTTCCCGTCTACAGAGACTGGTTTGCAATAGTTGGTTAACCCAAGCTAAGCTGAATAGAGTAAGCCCAGAATTTTGCTGAACAATAAGAGTTGCTAAATTGGTAGGATGTAAGACTAGAGCTCCTTGTGGCTGTCTTTGCCACCATATGAAGGAACCCACTTGGGAATGACAATAAATCAACCTAGAATAAAACAAAAGAGATTGAGAGAATGTTCCAGGTGAAAGGAGGGGAGATTATGAGGTCCTCATCTGAGGCCCTCGATCCAACTATGCCTAAGGTCAGTTGCTCCTGAACATTCCAATTAAGTGAGCCAATCAATTCCCTTTTTGTTCGGTCTCAATCACATCTCTGTTACTTGTAACAGAAAGAATACTAAATAATACACATACTAGATACTCATAGTTATATACAAATGTGGGCCGGATAATTCTAATAATGAGAACCTGTATTGTTAAGTTAAAGAGTTTATTCTCCCATTAAGTAGAGATAATTCCTGATTATTCAGGGTCTACTTTCCTGGTTCCTGTATGATTCCATCCTTTTCTTTTCCTCTTCCTTCTTATGCATTTGCCCTTTGTCTTACTGGTTTCCTTTCGGCCTTTTCATTATTCACCTCCATCACGGTAAAGGGAGAAAAAAAAGCATGAAACTTACATTAAACAGCTTTTCTGGCTTACAAGGCTCTTGAAAAAGTTTCAGATGAAGAGTAAGTTAAAAATACTGACTTAAAAGCAATTACAAAATCACTTTGGGGTTTTATTTAGCCATTCTATCCATGGCCTTTTTTAAAAAAAAAAAAAAAAAGAAAACCACATATTAAGCTTTGATGTCATTGCTTCCACAACAAAAATGCAACCTTTTCTGGGTTAGTTGCACTTAATCATTAATGATGAGCTGTAAAATATTCTTTCCAGTTCAAAAGTGGCATCAAACAAGTAACTAAGATGAAATTAGTAATAATTTTGGAAATGTGGTCATTTAGCAAGCTGATATTTACTGAACATCTACTGTGTACTAGGTTAGGCTCTGGAAAAAGCAAAGATGAATAAAACATAATTTTCAAAATCTAGCTGGATCGGCAAGTCTGAATTGTGAGTGAGCAGGAGGGGCAGAGGTGAGGGTGGAGACTGGAGCAGCCACTGGCCCATATTGAGAAGGACTTACTGAAGGCTTTGGAAAGTAGATACTATAGGGAGCTGAGGATGGTCTTCAGGAAGTGAAAAATACGCTAATCCACTGGTGTGGGCTTGTGGATCATATACAAGGGTCTTAGTTGACTGATGGAGAAAACTCACTTTAAGATTACATGAATATATGATCCATACAGTCTACCAGGACATCCCTTTTATACATTGGCCATATTAATCTGAGAAAGCTGGAAGTACAGGCATTTCAATCACCAAAGCTGTGGACTACAGTTCACCCTAAGCAAGGAAGCGAGTGTTTTTTAACTTGTCATCTCCTGGATTCCTGAGTCTTTTTGGGTTACCTCAAACCTGGGCCATTTAGCTTCTTATGGGCAGTAACCTCATTGTGTTCATCTTTGTTTTACCTAATTTCTAACTCAGTACTTGGAATATAGGAGGTACTCAGTAAATATTTGTTGAATTAATATAACATTAAATAAATCATTCAGTTCTGAGTAGTCATTGTTTATACTTGTTATAAATATGGTTTATGTAATTTCCAAGTGTGTCTGCCCATTTTAGGTCTTGTGTTTTCATTTTGGTGTAGTCTGTTCTCAGTGGCACCCAGCTAGAATTTGCCTGCTCAACAGAAAATCTCTGGCAATACCGAATTGCATACCCTGGCTTGATTGCTGACAGAGAATGGCAGAGTACACACGCTGTCTTTAACTGGAATTTCCATGTATAAGAGAGGGGATGTTTTTGTTTGTTTATTTTGAAATGGAAAACAAAAAATAATGCATGCTAGTTGTGAAAAAAAAATCAAGCGATATAGTAGGAGGGAATACAATATATTATCTTCTAGGCTTAGTATATAATCTTCTTGGCTTTTTCTATGCATATATCAAAATATTTATGTACTCACCATATATAATGTCATATAACCTACTTTAAAAATAATCTACATATTATGGATAATTTTTCATGTAAATATACATATTACTGATCCTTTTTCATAGCAGCATAGTATTCATGGTACGGCTATACAGGAAGGTAGTTAAGAGCATAACACAAAAATGAATGAAATTTTGTGTTCCTTAAAAACTTTCATTTTTAATTACTTAAAAAACAGCTGGGCGTGGTGGCTCATGCCTATAATCTCAGCACTTTGGGAGGCCAAAGTGGGCGGATCACGAGGTCAGGAGATCGAGACCATCCTGGCCAACATGGCTGGTGAAATCCCGTCTCTACTAAAATACAAAAATTAGCCAGGCATGGTGGTGCGTGCCTGTAGCCCAGCTACTTGGGAGCTGAGGCAGGAGAATTGCTTGAACCCAGGAGGCGGAGGTTGCAGTGAGCCGAGATTGCACCACTATACTCCAGCCTGGTGACAGAGTGAGACTCTGTCTAAAATTTAAAAAAAGGAAAAAAAAAAATTAGCCAGGCGTGGTGGCACATGCCTGCAAGACTCCATCTCAAAAAAAAAAAACAAAAAAACAAAAAAAACCCCTTTGATTTAAACCAAAAAGAGGTAGCAATATAGCTTCATTTTAGAAATAGCTAACTTAGTGCATGAATATTGTAGCCATGCTTTGCTTTGTCATTAACTTTGTCTAATCCTTCTACCTAGGGACACCAAAGAGCATGTAAACATTTTACAACGACTCCTCAAAGTGTATTCTGTGCTGGTCTGGACTGAATGGATTTTTAAATCTAGTTGTTTTTAAATGTCTTTTAGTAAGGGCCACCTTAATTGAGCCTTTCTCTTAAGAACCTGATTTGAAAGGGGTAGATGGCTCAGAAAACCGCTCCAGATCACCAAATAAAATATCAAGCTCCGAACAATGAGACACCTTAAGGCCATCCCCCCAGCTGTCCCCAAGATCACCCTCCCTCATCATGTGTCTCCTGAGAGTTGGAGATCCTGCGCTGTGCCTGAGGAGGAATGAGGTCTCCAGGCTCCTGTATTGCTAAACCTAGTTTTTGCTTTTGTTTTGTTTCCATTCTCTTTTTTCTTGCCTCTTGAGTGTCTCATTTCTCCTAGAGTTCTGGCTGACTCCCCTGGGGATGAATCTGCCTGCCTGTGCATACTGGAATCCACAGTGTCATTAGGGTAGTTATCGCTAATTTATTCTTCCTCCTTGTGATTAGAAGAACTAGGGCTGAGTATTGAAGAAAGCTCATGTGGACTCTTGTCTTTGTGATAAAAGCTTCTGTCCCATAGTAATTAGGCAGAGCTCTAGTTTACTTCTACAACATGATTAACTCCTTGGAAAGGAGGGGAGAAAACGGAAAGTTATTTAAGATGGGTACCCTAGGGGAACAAAGAAGAGGCTTTTCCCATTGTTATGCCTCCTCATTAGGCTAAGCCCACGGTTGCTGTGTGTCATTCCAGGAGGCAGTTGCCTGCCTGGTGGGAGGATAGGAGCAGAGGGGTGACAGAATGAAGCTGACATCAGAAAGGCCCCAGAAGAGGTTAGGAATTTTTTTTTTTTTTTTTTTTTTTTTTGGAGACAGAGTTTCATTCTTGTTGCCCAGGCTGGAGCGCAATGGCGCGATCTCAGCTCACTGTAACCTCCACCTCCCGGATCCAAATGATTCTCCTGCCTCAGCCTCCTGAGTAGTTGGGATTACAGGCACATGCTACCATGCCTGGTTAGTTTTTATATTTTTTAGTAGAGACGGGGTTTCGCCATTTTGACCAGGCTGGTCTCAAACTCCTGACCTCAGGTGATCTGCCTGCCTCGGCCTTCCAAAGTGCTGGGATTACAGGCGTGAGCCACCACGCCCAGCCAGGACTTTTTTAAAGACTGTGTCTTCTGGAATTACCTCCTGTTCCACCTCTGAAGGGCCCTCAGGGAGAGAGGGAGCTTAGACCCCACACTCTGTTCTGTAGTTCCTCACATAGTTTTTCTCACTCAGAACCACTGAAGGAGGTTGGGTTGCTTTATTCCTCATGACTCTCTGTCTTGCTTGACTTGTTTATGGTGAACATGTGGTATTTATATAATCAGAAAAACATAAAGCCATATTCATAGTGTACCAACGGGGAAAGAGGGAGAGAGAAAAATCAATTGTTTGTTGGGACTGGCTAATAGTCTCACAGTGTAGTCAAGTTAGCATTAACAGCAAGAAGGGAATATGGGATTATGATACTGTAAAAGGCCCGGGAGGGTTCTGAGCAGACTTCAGTTTTAGCATGACTGTGGGGTCTCAGTGCCAGGCCATGCTGCACCCCACAAAGGTCCTATCCAGACTTCTCAGCCCAGGGAACACCTTATATTGGACAGTTTTTGACTCCTTTGATGGTCAGTATTCATCTGCATTCTCAGCTTCAGGGCCCTGTGTTTCAGGCAAGATAACCTATTCACTCCTTCTGCAGAATGCTCAGCCGGGTGGTGTGTGTTAAGTAGGTAGACTGCCGGAAGACACAGACTGAGCACAAACAGGTGATTCTAATGAGACTTTTAGAATTTTAAACTCTTTACATATCCAGTCTGGTTGCTGTCAAGCTCTTCTTACCAAGTTCTTTCTGAGATCCTTCTGGTGTATATACCTGTTTCCTGAATTATTTCAGTGTGTGAGCCTATTTCTATAAATTAAAGATACCTTAATTCCCCTATAATAGTTGATAAGTGAGTCATTCTATGGTTATATATAGTGTAAGATTTAGACACAGTCACATTAAAAACATTGAAAATGCAAAAGACAAAGCGGGCAGGTTCCTGGTTATACCCTGACAACACTGGAGAGAGTTACTGTATAAAGTTCCAGCTCTCCTCCATCTTTCTGAAACTAGATTTAGTTTGTGCTTAAAGGAAAAGCTGGGAAGGGTGCCCTGCTGTCTCTCTGTTACACCCTTCAGCTCATCTGAAATCCTGTCTTGTGTTTTCTTCTTGTCCTTTGCCCTTGCATTTGCTGGAAGAGGACTTTAGGGAAATAGTAAGCATGCTGCAGTAACAGAGAGAATTAATTTGACCATGCTCTGAAGAAAGAGCATGTTGATTTCTCACTAGCATTGGTTCCTCCACCCATCAGAGCAGCGCCAGGGATGTGGTACATTAAACAAACCAGTCCCATTTGACCAGCTGTTTTTGAATGTGTCAAGCCCAGATTTTAGCCTCTTTACACAGAAACATGTTGCCTTCCTTGAATCGGTTCCTGTGAGGCTAAAGAAAGTCCCGTGTGGCCCAAGCATGATGTAACAGGGATGTGTGCTTCAGAATTCAAGACACACCCTCTGTGTTCCTGGCATCTTTTTGCTGTAATAATCACATAGCCACAGTCTTCCTTCTGTGACCCTTGAAAGCCAGAGTTGCCTCGCTTTGGCTGCATTTTCTAGCGGGCCTGAACAGGAGGACTCAACTCTGTTTCTTAAGGGTCTGTGGATGGTGCTGGGAAGTCAGGCTTGCCTAACCGGATATCCGGAGAGCTTAGGATTTACAGCTGGACAGAGCTCTTGTGCATCTTGGTTTTTTGGTTATTTATATACTCCTGATTTAGGGTAGAGAAAGGGAATGGATTCCTGTTGCTTGAAATTGCCTGTGACAGTATTTGTTTGCTTTAATTGGCATTAGATTTAAGTTTCCAAATTCAGATCATGATGAAACCAGTTTATACTTACTTGAAAGTTGAAGTTGGTGATACTTATGTTAACATTTTATTTTTAAAAAACCAGTAAAAATAAAATTTAAACGTAGTATTTGATGGCGATGAACTTACTAGCAATAAAGTCTGTTCTTACTTCCTTCAGAGTACCCAATGGTAATATTAACAAATGGCAACATTAACAATTTTAGTAATGGTTAGAAATATCATTTTAAACCTAAATGTACAGTTCTATAGCCTGTGTATGAAGTTGTACTTTAGCCTTACACACATAGGCACTCTCACATGGACAGCAAGGAGAGGCAATTAGACCATTCAGCTAACTCTTTAGCCTTAAAATGGAGCACGTTACTAACTTTTCTGCATTTTTTTATCCCCATAAGATTCTCTCATCATAGTGCAAAGAAAGTAATATTTCTCAGGTTCCTATGATGTGCCACATTTTTCACTAATTTCATCTCTTTAATCCTCACAATAAGCCTATGAGATGAGTGCTATTGTATTCATTTTAGAGATGAGGAAAGTAAGGCTTAAAGAGTTTAGAGTACCCAAAATTATATAGCCAAGATTTGAAGACATGTTTGGCCAAATCGAAGATGTGTTACGTTTTGTAATAATGTTGATTGTACTTGACCCCAAGCCACCTTTTTTAATGCCCTATAAGCATGATTTGATAATAGCAAAAAAATAGTATTGAGCAGCCTTAAGAGGAGCTGTTTGGTACATATGTACAGTGGGATGTGTGTTGTGTGCACACTTGTGTGCACGTGCGTAACTCTCAAACTGCTGTTATGACAGTACTACTAAATCACTACCTAATTGAAGATAGAAAAACTAAAGCTCACAAAGAGTGTCTCCACTTTAATGTGGAGGTTTGACCACATGTTCATTCTTTCTCATGATTCATTTGAAATTATTTCCATGTGATAAAATAGTAAAGTTAATCCAAAAAGACAAAGAGAGTGTGAATCTTTTTAAGACATCAACAGATTTCAGCAAATAATAGAACACAGGAAATGATACAAGATTGGCAAGAAAGAACAGAGACACTTTGGTGCCTTCAAAATAGTGTAGGAGTAGAACACTTGAGAGATTTCTTCAGGACTTAGAAGTACCAGATATCAAAGAAGACGGAAAAGACAAAAACAGCAGATTGGTTTAAAATTTTATATGAAATATATAAAGTAGCTGAACCTTCTTTTTCACGCTAGAAAGGCAAGTGACAACTCTCCAACCCAGGATAAAAGCCAAAATTTATCTTTGGAGACAGACTTGGGACTCTAGACAAAGCAAAGGACAAAAATGGGCATTTTGTTAAAACAGAGGATTATGCCTGCCAAATGGTGAGTCTATAGCCTCTTTCTCTGCCCTGCTTCTAGAATGCAGCAACCAAACAAGAGAGTGAATAACTCATTTTAAAAATATCAGTCCACTTCTGAGAAGGCATCTCCATTTATTGACTCTACAGTGGATCCCGCCAGTTTACAAATGCTGTATGTATACACAGTGCTTTTAATTGTATTTTTAGTACAAAAATATTTTATGCTTTAAATATGTTTGAAAACCAAGGATCACCAGACTTTGGAAAATGCCTGTCATATCAAGGAGAGAAGAAAACAGAATAAAAGAACCATGAGGATTTAGAGATAATGCAAGATTCAGAAGAAAACTTAAAGTGTAATTAATTTCTTCAGAGTTAAAAATGTCATAAGAACAAAAATAGGAAGCAGTGAATTAGAAATGGTCAGAAGACAAGGAAGAGTACCTGGAAATTAATAATATGATAGGTGACAGATTCAACTAAAGAGCTGAAAGATAATAAAAAAGTGGCATTATTTGCTATTTTAAATTATGTGTAAACATTAAGTTGATTAAAAAAATGAGTTGTCTAGTGCTGTGAAAACTTTTAAAACAGAAAAGGGAGGAGTCAGAATTGAAAGGGGAGATAACCAAGATAGATACTGAATGAATCAGGATATTTAAATTTTGGCTTAGGAGATTCAGTTTTCAGCATGGTGGACCAACGCACTCCCAAAATCTACCCCTCCATAAAAGTAACAAGAACATTGACAAAAACTGTCAAAATAAACTTCTTCAGAATTCCGGAAATTAAATAAAGGGTCACAACAGTCTAAGGAGTGTTTGAGAAAAAAAAAACAAGTGACTCTCAGGAAGAACAGCAAGACTTGTGGAATTTTAACTGCCCTAATTCTGTTCTCTTTTCATCAGTGATATAGTAACCTTGAATATCAACAGTCTTTATTTGGGGCATCTTTGAAAGCCAGCATGGTAGCAGCCACTGGAGAGGATAAAACAGGTTTGGAGCACCTCAAAAACCCCATCCCAGAGAATTGCTATTATTTGACCTAACAGCTTGCTAAAAAGCTCCATTCTCAGGGCTTGTCTTTATTTGATCTAGATTCAGAACTCGGTCAGTGTGAACAGCACTACCCACAGAGCATTTGTCGAAAGCAGTCAGTGGTAATTGCTTACCATCATGGCTGCCCAAGGCTCCATTACCAGGTAGGGCCAATAAGAGGCTAACCAAAAAAATGTAAAATTAATCTGGGGGAATAAGATGGCTACAGGGGGTTTTGTAAAGCTTTTACACATACCAAAGAATCTAGAGGGCCACATACATACCCAGTGCTATGTAAGAGCTGAGAAAACCTGAAGCTCTCACTTCTGGCTGCCCTTGAGGCTGTGTGCAAGAAGGAATTAAACAATAAAACAGAGTTATATGGCTTGCTGGGGTATTGAATGCATGACCCAACACACACACACACACACGCATACACACACACACACACACACACACACACAGAAAGAGAGAGAGACAGACAGACAGACAGACAGATTGAAAGATTTACAGATTCACAGCATTTAAGGAAATCTGTCATGTCATTAGTGGACCACTAAGCCACTTCATATATAAGGGATCTTCAGTAAAATTAACTGACTGACTTCTCATCAGAAACCACAGAAGCAAAGGTAATAGAATAACATACTCAAACTGTTGAAAGAAAAAGATTGTCAATCCAGAATTCTATATCCTTCAAAAATGAAGGAAAAATTAAGACATTCCCAGAAAAACAAAATCTGAAAGAATTTGTCACTAGTACACCTGCCATACAGAAAATACTAAAAAGAATTCTTTAGGCTGAAATGAAAGGACACTAGAGAGTAACTCGAATCCATATGAAAAACTAAAGTGTGTTAGTAAAGATAAATATATAAGTAAATATAAGGCAATATAATGTATTTTTGTTTGTAAGTCTGTTCCTCTATGATCTTATTTGAAAGATAACTGCAAAAAGCAATTATAAAACTGTGTAGATGGGCTTATAATGTATAACAATGTAATATATATGACAATGGTATAAGGGAGGGAAAGAAAATAGAGCCATATTGATGCAAAATTTTTGGAAACAATTGAAATTAAGGTGGTATCAATCTGAACTAGTTTTAAAGTATGAATGACAATATTCAGGGCAGCCTCTAAGAAAATAACTCAAAAATGCATAGTGAAAAAAATAACAAGAGAGTTAAGATTGTATACTAGAAAAATATCTAACACAATGCAGTAATAGCAGAAAGCCATAATGGCAAAACAGAGGAACAAAACGGAGATACACACAGAAAACAAATACTGAAATGGCAGGCGTATATTCTACTTCACCAATAATTACATTAAATGTGAGTTGATTACATGCTCTAACCAAAAGGCAGAGATTGGCAAAATAATTTTTTTTTTAAAAAACAAGATTCAACTATATGCTGTCTACAGCAGACACACTTTGAGTCAGACACTGATAGGTTGAAAGTAAAAAGATGGAAAAATATATGTCATGCAAACAGTAAAGAAACCTGGAATGGCTCTGCTAATATCAGACAGAATAGACTGTAAGACGAAAATCATTACTGGAAACAAAGAGACATTTTATAATTATAAAAAGATTGCTCCATCAAGAAGACATAACTATAAACATATGTGCACCTAACAAGTGAGCCCCAAAAAACATGAAGCAAAAACTAATTGAATTTAAGGGAGAAATAGAAATTCAGTGATAATAGCTGGAGGCTTCAATGCCCCACTTTCAATAATGGATAGAACAACTAGATAGAAATTCAACAAAGAAATAGAAGACTCAAACAGCACTCTACACTAAGTAGACCTCACAGGCCTAGTTAAAATTATATTTTTTAGGGGTTCAGATGAGCTTACTTTATGCCCCCTCATTTCTGTAGAAAAAGTTGTGAAGTAGGCTGTGTGTGGACAAATTAATAAATATTTTCCACCCTGCCATTTCCAGCAGAACACGCTACCCAACAACAACAGATATATGTTCTTCTCAAGTGTAAATTAGGCCACAAAGTGAGCCTCAATAAATTTAAAAGATTGAAATCATACAAACTTTTCCAATCACAATGAAATGAATTTTTTTTTCTTTTTTTTGAGACAGAGTCTCACTCTGTAACCCAGACTAGATTGCAGTGACACCATCTCGGCTCACTGCAACCTCCACCTCCCAGGTTCAAGTGATTTGTATGTCTCAGCCAACTGAATAGTTGGGCTTACAGGCATGCACCACCGCATCCAACTAATTTTTGTATGCTTAGTAGAGGCAGGGTTTTCCCATGTTGGCCAGGGTGGTCATGAACTCCTGGTCTCAAGTGATCTGCCCACCTCAGCCTCCCAAAGTGCTGGTATTATAGGTAGGAGCCAACATACCCAGCCCTGGAGTGAAATTAATAATAAGTAACAAAAGAAAAATTTGGAGGCCGGGTGTGGTGGCTCATGCCTGTAATCTCAGCACTTTCCGAGGCCAAGGCAGGCAGATCATGAGGTCAAGAGATTGAGACCATCCTGGCCAACATGGGGAAACCCCATCTCTACCAAAAATACAAAAAATTAGCTGGGTGTGGTCATGCATGCCTATAGTCCCCGCTACTTGGGAGACTGAAGCAGGAGAATTGCTTGATACCGGAAAACGGAAGTTGCAGTGAGTGGGGATCGAGCCACTGCACTCCAGGCTGGCAATAGATCGAGACCCTGTCTCAAAAAAAAAAAAAAAGAAAAAGAAAAATTTGGAAATTCTCAAATGTGTACAGATTTAAAACCACACTCACACAGACACACCCTAAATAAGCAATATATCAAAGATTAAATCACAAGAGAAATTAGAAGTGAATGAAAATGAAAACAGAAATACAACATACCAAAACTTAGGTGGTGTAGTTAAAGCAGTGGTTATAGGGAAATATATAGTTTAAATGCTTATGTTAAAAAATAACTTTTTTGCATGTAAATTATACCTAAATAAAGCTGATATAAATGTAGAATTGGTGGCCCATATTTTTGACTGTATAAATTTGCATACTACCATGTATTTATAGTTGATAAATTTTCTCTGATTGTGGCATAATTCAGGAAGAATTACTAACACTTTCAAACCACATGTAAAGTTCACTGGGAAAAAAAAAACAATCTGGTTTTTAAGTTGTATTAATAAATGTTAAGCTTGTAGTTAATTATATGCATGCTAAAGTAGTTAGAGACAAGCGTACTGATGTTTGCAATTTACTTTGACATGTAGTAACACCAGAACAAAAAATAAGATGGGTTGACGGATAAATATATATGTGATAAAAATAAGTGTATTAAAATGATTTTGGTTTTTGTTTCTGTTTTTTGAGACAAGGCCTTGCTCTGTCATCCAGACTGCAGAACTAATCATAGCTCATTACAACCTCAAATTCCTGGGTTCAAGCAATAAAATGTTAATGGTAGAACCAGTTGATATGTTTATGGATAGTCAGTATAAAATTCTTATACTTTTGTTGTATGTTTGAAAAGTTTCTTAATAAAATGTTGGGGAAAAAACAGTAAACTCAAAATGTCATTCTGACCCTCAACTATTTGCTATTCCATCATTTACTAAGTTAATATCCTACTGATCAGAAGAAATTAATGTTTTCTTTAAGGAGCTTGCTCTTTTCTAGGCAATACTTTCTTATACTTTGGGAACCTGATGTATATTTATATTATAGATAAACATTTTGAAAACAGTCACCAGAGAGATGTTACACAAGAGCATAATGATATTCTATGAGGAAATAAGATCCCATAATCCCAGGGGCAAACTTCCTAAGAGACTCTTCCCAGAGACTAGAATTATATTTTTAGGGATTCAGATGAGCTTACTTTATGCCCCCTAATTTCTATAGAAAAAGTTGTGAAGTAGGCCATGTGTAGACAAATTAATAAATTCATTTTCCACCCTGCCATTTTCCAGCACTATATTACTTCTACAGATCTTGCTCTTCTATTTTGAGAAGGCAGTTTAGATGCCACTAAACTCATTCTCTGCTCTCGCCTTATAATCCTGCAAAGCTGCTGGTGTTGAGGCTTCAGTGTTCCATGCAGAGTGATTTTCCAAGTGATGAAGCAGATTCTAATCAGTCTAAGATCCAAATACAGGCTGAGAGTTGGACCTCTGCCACCTTTCCCTCCAGCTCTCGCAACACAATGGGGAATTCCTATGAGGATCACTGGGTACACTTCAAGCTCCCCTGATCCTATGGCCTTGTTCCAGTCACAGATCTTCCTGTCTGGAGCATTTCCGGCCTTTCTGTCCTTTGGCTTGGAGAGTTCAGCTCAACCTGGAAAGGGACAGAATACTTGGGGTTATCAAGAGCCTGTTGAATTATCTGATGCAAGACTAACTGGTTTGTTTGCCTCCCTGGCTCTCTTCCTGAGCTTCAAAGCAGCTGAGAAAACAACTTTTTTCTAAGTCTTGGACAAGGAGGAAAACCCTGGCATGAAGGATTTCTGTCGCAGACACTTGGCATAGCTAGAGGAAAGGTTTGTTTAACTTAGCAATGGGTTTTATTAGCCTAGGTCTCCAGTTGAAGTGAGAGAATAGGGTCCCTGTAGAAGGACATTTCAGTGAGTGGGCTTCCTCCCTAATTTCTCGGCAGGACCCTTGCATGAAGATGAAAGTATCAGACACATTAGCAAGGAAATCCCCACCGAATTTATCAACAAAGACATAATCTTGCTGATCATGAGGGAGACTGAGACAGGATTAAAAAACTAGCAGGACAGGAAATTGTGGATGGATGCAAAGTCATGTTTCTGAGCTGTCTATTTCAGTTGCTTCTTGCTGTACTTTTCTTTGCTGAGCGTATTACAGTGTCTCTGGGCTCCACATTTTATAGCAGATAGTAGGGATAGAAAGAAAGCCAGTCCTACCGCCTGCCCTTACAGGAAGAAACTCTTCTGCTTATACTTTTCCTCTGCCAGCTCATTTCACTCTTCCTTTCACCTCCAACTAATGTGAGATTTGGGGTTGTGGGTGGGAAGGAGAAGGAAATAGAAGAGAGGAAGGATTCCTTACTGGTGTCAAAGGAAGCTTCCTGGCACAGGAATTAGAGAAGAGAAAGTAGAAGAATCAGTGCCAGCTTACCCTCAGCTCATGGCTGCCTATTCATGTCTGCTTTCCTGGGCCACAAAGGCAAAACTCACTTTTTCCTAAGGTTGGGGCTATATTGCAGGAACTCATGTAAACTGCCAGGACCAGAACTCTATAAAAGCAGCCTCCAGGCCGGGCACGGTGGCTCACGCCTGTAATCCCAGCACTTTGGGAGGCCAAAGCGGGTAGATCACCTGAGATCAGGAGTTTGAGACCAGCGTGGCCAATATGGTGAAACCCCGCTTCTACTAAAAATACAAAAAATCAGCTGGGCGTGGTGGCAGATGCCTGTAATCCCAGCAACTCAGGAGGCTGAGACAGGAGAATCGACTGAACCCAGGAGGCAGAGGTTGCAGTGAGCTGAGATTGTACCATTGCACTCCAGCCTGGGTAACAAGAGCAAAATGTTGTCTCAAAAAAAAAAAAAAAAGCAGCCTCCAGGATATCCTGTGCCCAAGGTTCCTGACATCTCTGTGCTATCTGCTCCACACTGGCTTTCCTAGCCACCCATGGAGAAGGGCTGGGCTTGGTTGCCTCAGATGAGGGCCACACCTATACTTTAAAAGGAGGACCCAGACACTATCCCTAGAAGGTGTCACCATCCTGGAGAAGGCCTGAGGTTCCTATGCCCAGCACTTTCTGTTCTGTGGCTCCTTTTCCACTTACTGAGCCTCTTGGAAGTGGGATGAGGCCAGGAAAAACATGTGATGCTATAGCAAGCTGAAACCAAAGACTTGACTTTGGGCCTGGCCAAGCTGAGAATCTTGGCAGTGATTGACTGGGAAGCCTGCCGTTTTCTATGGCATTTTCTCAGTTCTCTAACTTTGGGAAGAGGGAGCCAGATAAGTCCTAAAAATGGATATGAATCAGTAGAGCTTCTGTGGTTCATCAACTTATGCATTTATTCCCTCATTCATTCTTGCATTTCATAATGAAGCTTCCATTAACTATATAGCACCACACTAGAGGTTTGTGGGACCAGAAGCAGCAGTGACAACGAGAACGGTCAAATAGATTATAGTTAATGCAGGCAACCTTAACTGTCAATCAGTCAAGAAAACTAGTAATTAGAGAATACGGATAAAGTGTGAGGGGATTAGAGAGAGATGACTTTAGGCTGGAGAAATCGGCAGAAGCTTCTGGAAGAGGTGACATTTGTATTTGGATTTTAAGAGATGAAGGGTAGAAGGCAGACTGCCCGTGTGGAAGCTTGTGAACAGCTGAGGCAACCGGCATGGATACCCTGTCCAGCCCCCTTCTTTGTCTTGAATCATGCAATATCCATGCAGAAAAGAAAGTGTCCTTATTTGCTGTTCTGTATCCTGCCTCATTTGATGTATAATCCCAGAAAAGTGGATAGAGTTGTATGTGACAGATTGGGAGCTGCCATCGTGGTGGTTACAAGTACAGACCAGGTAGTACAGAACCAGGTAGTCCTGGTTGGAACCCAGCTTCGGCACCTACCTTTGAGGATTATCGTGAAGATGAATGTCTGCTGGTTGTTGTTCTCATGAGCAGTATTAGTGTAGGAACTCTGGAAGTCCCCCCTACCCACCGCAGTTCCATTGCACTTTCTATCATTACAGACCCATTTCTCTTTTTGAGAGTCTTATATTACAATGTAGACACACCTGAGAAGGGTAACGTGGGAAGGTTTACCAGCCCTCACTTCAGGGGTAAAGAGAATTAGCTGACAGCTTATTTACAGAGAGCAAAACAGAAACCTGGGGGGAGGGACATAAAAGGAGGAGAGAGTTGGCAGGGAGAAGCCCATGGGCCCTAAAGGCCAATTTTCCTTCCATGCTTTACTTAGAGTACCACCTAGGCCTCTGTGTTTCCACTTGTAAATGGAGAGAAACCTCCACACACCAGCATAGGGATGAAATGAAGAACAGTGAGGAAGGTGCCTGCCCATCATTCTAGGAGGCCGCAGCTGAAAAGCACCACATTGGGCCCTGCAGAAGGGAACAGAGGGAGATCACAAAAAATGCCCAGATCTTCTGAGTTCCACTGAGAATTCGGAGCTTGCCTCTAAGAAATAAACTGAGGTAGAAACAGGTGGTAGTATTTTAATAAGTGCAAATTTACAGAGTATAAATTCAATCTGCCTGGCCCAGGGTGTGGTACTCAATAAATGTTTGTTGATGGAGGGATTGAACGCCCCAGAGTGAGGAGCACATTGTAGAATGTCACAGTGGAAAAAGCCCAAAGGCTTCCCTGTATTGTCTGTCTTCTGCCACCAGAACGTTAGCTCTGTAAGATCAGGGACCTTTCTGTCTCATTCCCTGCTCTATCTCCTGCACCTAGATCAGTGCTTAACACAGAGGAAATAGCCCAGTACATATTTGTGTATTGCAAAAGTACATGGATGGATGGGTGGATGGTAAAAATAACAAGAATTATTTCCAGATGGAAGTGGGATTGGGGATTCAGCATCGAACATATTTGGTATACCTTAAATGTTCTTCCAAAGAATTGATGGATGGTTGGATCAATGGATTGATTAATCAAAACAGGGTCTCACTATATTGCCCAGGCTCATCTCAAACTCCTGGCCTCAAGCAATCCTCCTGCCTCAAACTCCCAAATTGCTGAGATTACAGGGCCAACCCCTCCAGAGAATTTTAAAATGTGAGTGACCACTTTCCTTGCAAGGATAGGTAAAAAGAGGAGAAAGTGGCCGGGCGCAGTGGCTCAAGCCTGTAATCCCAGCACTTTGGGAGGCTGAGGCAGGTGGATCACGAGGTCAAGAGATCGAGACCATCCTGGTCAACATGGTGAAACCCCGTCTCTACTAAAAATACAAAAATTAGCTGGGCATGGTGGCGCGTGCCTGTAATCCCAGCTACTCAGGAGGCTGAGGCAGGAGAATTGCCTGAACCCAGGAGGCGGAGGTGGCGGTGAGCCGAGATCGCGCCATTGCACTCCAGCCTGGGTAACAAGAGCAAAACTCCGTCTCAAAAAAAAAAAAAAAAAAAAAAAAAGAGGAGAAAGTGTATTCATTAGAATGCAGTTAAAGCTGTGCTGGTCTGATATGAAGGAAATATTCAAGAAGAAATAGTCTGGCTATTTGTGGGAGATGGGATTAACCACCCACAATACCACATACCTACCACATGAAGCCCAGGCTTTCTGAGCCACATATGTCTACACTCATTCTTGCTCAGTTACATATTTCTGTGAACCCTCAGAGTTCCAAAGCCAACTTTCACACACTGCACACAGGTTTGAGTGTGATCAGAATTTTTCACTAGGGCCCTGGTGTTTTATTAAGCAGCTAGGCCTCCCTGCAGGGCATCATGTGTTGGAAAAGACTGAATGATACTTGAAAACCGCCTAAGTTGGACAATAATTAGAACACCCCAGATTTATGGGATGGCTGAACATCTGAACTAGCACAGCCTAAATTATCTACTGGGGGGTTGTCTGCTTTAGAAGGGGATAGTTTATAGTTTGCATGGCAGAAAGGTCATGGGGCATTAATTTGGATCTAAAAAAGGGAGGAATCTATATGTATCCACAAAGATACATGGAAAGCATCACTTTTTTTCCTGAAATATATTGAAATATAATTTTTATTTCCCCTCATTAGTGTATAATACTATAGAATCTTCAGGTTATAAAACTCAAAGTAAAAGCAATAGGCATCTTCACATAGTATATACTAGTATATAATACTAGTATATAATATTACACAATCTTCAGATTAGAAAACTCAAAGTAAAAGCAATATGCATCTTCACTCCAGTCCTCTTACCATGATGTTTGCATTGAAGAGTTTGTGGTCGTGGATTGCTTTGGACATCCAACTACCTTCTTTTTTGTCATTTTTTTCTTTTGGAATTTGGGCCCCAGTCCAAACACATTGCATCAGGCATGGTTTGCTAGATGAGGAGGAAAGCAGGACTATACCTCCCTTTTTCCACATACTGTATCTCCATTGATATAACCTGAGAACATGCTAGATTCTTGAGAATTACATCTCACAGCTGACTAATATTGAACTATAGTTAACCAACACTCCATTTTCTGAATACTAAATCTTATTTCTCCTGTTCCATAATGAATCATTGGTGCTCTGTTCTCAAGGACAAGGCCTTTCATTTTTTTAAATAAAATTGCATCCCAAACAATGAGTAGGGTTTGTTCCAACATTCCAACCAAATTGAGATTTGTTTTGATATCATGATTATCTAATCTAATATATGACCTCTTTCTCTAAACTCCTTGTCTTTTGTTACCTTCCTATCAACTCAGCATTTCATCAGTAGATTTAGTTACATGATTCACAAGTCCAAATGTCACCTTTTCAGTGAGATCTCATGATTCTCTATTCAAAATTGACACCCCACCTTCAATCCAATACACTTCCTATATTCTTTATCTTCTCATCCATCGAACGTAATATAATTGTATTTATTTTATACTTCTTATTTTTCTTTAGAATATAAGCTCTATTAGAGCAGCAGTTTTTGTCAGTTCCATTTCCTGCTGGATTTCATAATTGTTGTGTGGATGTATTTGAATGCATCAGCAATCTTATTCAAGTCAGCAATCTTATTCAAGTCTTACTGACTTGAAGGCTAGAATTTAGTACATTCTCCTAGAGATTGCTGTCCCTCACCAGGTTACTACTGACCTTTTGGTCACTCACAAGTCCACTTAGTGGTATTAGTATCCAATTCAACTTATCTTCACTTTATCCAGAAGAGAGTTTGTCACATTTTTTGCTGAAATCAGATATTTTGTGTTGGTGATAGCCCTCTGATCTATCAGTCTGGAAGTTCTTTTCCAAAGAAAGGAAATGGAATTCATCTGACATAACTTATCACTTCCTTTTTCTAACTGCACACGGATCATCCTTTTGATGACTCATTTTAAACCCTGCTCCAGAAGGACAGTGCATTAATAAGTGACCTGTCCAAACTCTCTGATTTCCTGTAGGGAGGACCCTCCAGGTGTGAGATCCTCTTGGCTGGGGTTCACAGAGTGGCTATTAGAAGGTGGAGTTAGCACCACAGAGTCAGAAGGCTTCGGCTCAGATGGCATTCTTTCTTTCTGGGTCTCAGCTTCTGCAGTCTATAAAATAAAAATGGTAATATTTAAAAAAATATGGCACGATATTTATTACTAGTTATTTATGCCCTTTTGGTTTCATGTGTAGTTGCTATATACAGACAACAAAGATCTGAGATTTTGGATATGTTTAGTTTATTTTTACTGCTATTTGATCTAAAGGATTTACATTTCTCTTATCTATTTCCTGTTTCCCCCTTCTTTCTGACACAGCTATAGGTTATGCCCTTATCATCTCTTCACTGATTTATTGGAGTCACCCCCTAACTGGCCCCACAGCTCCCATCTCTTGCCTCTCCATCTTAGACTCTTCAATCAGGCTAATTGCCTAGAATCTGGCTACTCAAAATGTGGTCTGCGAACCACAGCATCAGTGTCTCTTGGGAGCCTGTTAGAAATGCAGACTCTCCCAGGCTCCACTCAAAACCTAAGAATCAGAATGTGTAGGTCAGCAGACCCACCAGTGATGCAAACTCACATTAAAACCAAGAACCACTGTCTTGTCTTCTACCATGCCATTCCCCTTCTAAGGGATATTCTTAAAATTCACATTGAACTGTCTCCAAACTGTCTCAGGCAGAAAGGGATCCAGGATCCACCTTAATTTTCAAATGAGATATTTTTGACATGAAAGTGTAAGTGCCCACCTATACTTCCTTCTCATTGGTTCTGAGAATGATGAACTAGTTTTTCTAGATAACTTTAGAACACTTGTAAAAATTACTGAAATTCAACTGGAGACTTCCTTCTGTTAGAGGCCAAGCATATTGTTGTTCGGTGAGTGAGGGTAAAGGCGTACTTGGGAAGCATATGTGATGGGTTAGTTGAAAATGTTCCTGTTATTTATTATGAACTTATTTTGTGTTTGATACAGTGACAGGCATTTTGTATACTTAATTTAATAGTAATAATCCCACTTAGGAAGGTATTTTTATTACCATTTTACATGTGGAGAAACTGAGACTTAAAAAGTTTAGGTTGTTCAGGGTCACAGTTTTGGTTAGAGTTCAGGCTGCACTGTAGTAACAAAGTTATCAAAATACTGTGGTTGAGACAAGTGGCTCTGTCCTGAGAGGACTGTGACCCTGGGTAGGAGACACTAATGTTCTCTGAAGACACCCAGCTTCCCTCTCCCATGCTGCTTTGTCATCCCCAGGGTGTTGTCCACACCCCTGTGCTTGGAGCTGGTTCCTGTCTTGGGAAGGGTGAAAGGGAAAGTGAAGGGCACTCCACCTTAAGTAAATGCTCTCCACCTTAAGTAAGAGAAAATGTAGTCATATAGTAAAGGATTTGGTGAAGGACCAGGGCCAACAAAGAAACCTTCGATTGCTTTGCCTTTAACAAGTTATTTATTTAGCAGTTTTCTCATGAAAACATAATCCAGAAGTCCTACCTGTGATTTGTACTCACATTCTGCTAGTCAAAGCTTGGTCACATAGCCACACCTAGTTGCAAAAGAAGCAGAGAAATGTGGAAACTTGGGGGACTCTTTACTAAAGGGAAGAAAGGGAATGGCTACTGGAGGAAAATTGTGGGCTCTGCCGTAGGCTCCTAGCTGATGAGCGGAAGAGCTGGATGCCAAGCCTATCACTAAAACCTGAGATCTTTTCATCGCATTTCCCCACCACTTCTCATAGTTGACAGTACATATCTGTTGAATTGAGACAGTCAAGATATTATATGTAAGCCCTTTGATTATTTGAAATTGTTTCTTCCTTCTCTCTTGCCTCCCTGATTACCTACATGGTTCAGAGTTCAAACTGTCCCTGTTTCTGATAATGTTTTAATACGTAAAACAGGAAACTGATACTAATCTTCCTTCAGTAGAAATACTATAATAAAGCAATCCACCAATTATTAGAGGTTCTGTAGAGCCATATGAGATATGATAATGGCCTAATTACACTGATTTTTTAAATGACCAAATAACCATCTCCTTTAAAATAGGTGTCCTCTTAGGAGAATGCCATTGCTGAAAACGTTTTTGAAATTTTGGCTGGTATATCAGTTAACTCTTGCTGCAATAATGCTTCATGACACCACTACCAAAATCTCAGAGGCATACAGCAATATTTAACTTGTGTAAATGTGGGTCTCCGGGGGTCGACTCCTTAGCCTGAGCCTTCCTGGCCAGCTCTGTTTCAGGTATCTATTGCCCTCCTTCTGAGATAGCAGACTAGCATGGACATATTTTTCTCTGACGATGGCACAAACATTACGAGAACAACTAGAAATACTTGAGGCTTTTTGAGGCCTTGGCTGGAAACTGGCACAACCTGTGTCATGCCACCTGGCAAGTCACGTGCCCAAATCCACAGTCAAGGGCTGTGGAAAATGCTCTACATCTTAAGTAAGAGAAAATGTAGTCACATAGCAAAGGATTTGGTGAAGGACCAGGGCCAAAAAAGAAACCTTTTATTGCTTTGTCTTTAGCAAGTTATTTTGAATATTTGTAGTGATAGTAAATCTTTTAAAGGTAGCTTTGAATTTTTTTAGTAAAACAGCTAAATTTATAAATAAAATTAGAGAATCAAGTTAGGTTTATTTTGGGGCAGAAAGGTAGCAATTTCAGCATGTGTTATAAAATAATGAGACTTATTTCTAAAAGAATTGATTCAAGAATATGGTATTTGACGGCAGAGAAGTTGGAATAAATGTGTAGCCTTTTAAGATGACCTCTTTGAAAGGATAACACTCATTTAAACATTGGGTTATACATTTTTTTAAAATAAGCCTTGTGACTTACAGTCATATGTTACCACTTTGAAAGTGGGACGGGAGTGAATAGAGGCCCATCCCTGATCCTTTGACTAACCCTAGAAAAATGTGCTTTATATGCAGATTCTCATTGCCAAGTCCCCACTGGCTCCCTTCACCTCATTTGTCTACACCATCAAGGAGGAAGGCCTGGTTCTTCAAGGTAAGATCCTTGGATTAAGCTATTTCTTTAAGCTGATTATGCGCAGTGCCACCCATTGCTAGTGGTAATTACTACCATGGCTCTGATAGAAGCTAGCTCTAGACGGAATAAAAAGCCAACATGCATTGGCCAGTGATATTTACCCTAAAGAGAGCAAGAGATCAGCAGTTGTGGCAAGAATTTAACAGAGAAGATTGAGGTAGGGCTGAGGGACACCTACAGAATTTCATAACAGAATGAGACGATCAAAACATGAGGATCAAACCGAGAAGGCTTGGAATTGCTACCACCCCATTCCTCTTTGCAGATCCTGCGGCGTGGTAGGCAATGAATATGACACCAGTGTGGAGGTGAGGAGCCAGTGCTACCCCAGAGTCCTCTTGCTTAACAAGCTGAAGAGCCACCTGGGCTGGCAGCCTCTGGGGTGCAGTGTCATGGCTCTTTGAGCCCTGCCTCCCTCACTCCTTCTGGTTGTCTTGTTTCCTTTTCTTGTGCCTAAGTCCTGACATGGTCTTCCTGCGGAGGACCTGACCTTTAGAACCTGCACCTTGTGACCTGAACCCAGGACTTAGAGCTGAGTTATTGCTTAGGGTCGAGCACCCTGAGGCTAGAACTCACTGATCTACAATGGTAGTTCATTCCCAGATGCCAGATGCCAGATACACTGTTGGTTAGGAAAGGCACCCAATTACAGGTCTTTCCAGAAAACAGTTCACATGAAGGGGTAAATTCAAGTGCTGTTAGAAGAGTCAGCCCACAAGATCAGATGTCCAAAACTGCTTTGTGGATGAGGAAGGATCCCCACAGAAGTGCTTGGAATACATATCTGTCCCCTACTGTCAGACAGGAGACCCCACCCACAGAGATGCTTAGGTGAACATCTGGCCTGAGCCCTAGAGGAGCATGTTGTCACTGCTGTCCATGGGAGAAGTCCTACCCTGAAGGATTTTATAAGTTAAGCATTTTTCCCAGGTTTGTGAAACAGGGCAGTCCCTGTGATTTCCCCGTAGAGACACATTGCATTGCAAAGATCTAGCAGGGATTATGTGGGGCAGGCTGGGGAGCCCATTCTTCTAACTGAGGAACAGGCTGCAGCCTTCCCTTTCCTTCCCCTTCTAAAATGTCAGCTTCTTAATGGACTCACAAAGCTGCATGTTTGTTTGGTGTAGCTGAGCTCCACAGCAGGAACTCTCAGGTCCACGAAATTTGGGGTGAGAACTACTGACCTTTGGCTCTTAGCCTTCGACTTATGCTATCCAAGTTCCTTGGTAAATATTTTTTTTTACAATTGCAAATAGTGTTTTCTGACAAAGGAACAGAGATTTTAAGACCAGATTAAGCAAAGCAAACAGCAGGCCTCTTTGTTATATACTCTCTAAGGGTGTATAGCTAATAAGCAATCAGAAAGCTGGACTTTTGTTTACCCAGTGCACAGTGTGGCATTCAGCTCTTCATTTTTGGAGGCTTTCCTAAAAGATTAGAAGTATAGTAAGTAGCAAATTTAGATGAAGGTTTCAAGAAATTCTATGGAAGATTACAAGATAATTTCAGGAGGAAAAGAGCTTGTTCTGCTCAGATGACCTGTATCAAGAGTCTTGATGTGATACACATGCCCTGATCACTGGGCATTTTGTTAAATAGCATTTGTAAGCGTGGTCAAATTTGGATAACTTTTGGGATAACATCTGTGGGAACAAGATTCACTGAGTTGTCTCTCTGATGCTCATTGCTAGGATCATGATTTTAACAGGGAAGAGACAGTTATTTAGAGAAAGTAGAGACTGAAAATACAATGAATTGGTAGAGGTTAAAAAACTGCAAGGAATGACTTTTCAAAAAAGTTGGATAACGGGGGAGAAAGTGGATCACTAAAGGAGGCTGACCTGGAGCTGTGTCTAGGAAAGACAGAAATTCAGGAAAATGTCTTATGCTTCAAAAACAACCACCAGTAAGTAAAATGCTTGGTTGAGAGACCTCAGAACCTCACCTGGTTGCTTTCTAAGTTGTTTTCTCTATTCCACTCCCCAAGCTACACAGCCCCCTCAGAGGTTTCCCAGAAGCAGTAGAACACCTCTGTCTGCTTTTACCAGCAATGCCCCTGAAAACAAACCTCTTGGTATGCCCTGCTTTCTTGTTGTGTGCTCCCAAAGACTTTGGGAAAACAAAAAATGCAGGTCCCCAGAAAACGCAGGTCCCTCCTTTATTAGAAAGAACCTTTGGATTTTACTTCCAGCTTTGGTATCATCTTGAGAAAATCTCTGGGCCTTGATTTTGTCAGCTGGAAAATGAAAATACTAACCTTGATACAAGGCTTTGAATACTGTCACAACCCATTGGTGGGTCATGAAGTGAAATTGATGAGTCACAACCAGCATTTGAAGAGAGAGAGAGAGAGAGAGAGAGAGAGAGAGAGAGAGAAGACAGAAGAAATAGAGAGTAAAAAATATCAGGTTGTATCACACATATTGTTATCATTTCATAAAATGTTTGTTGTGTGAATGTGCACGCACATTATGAGTTTGTGTGGGGGCAGCAGCGTAAAACGTTTTTCTGACGTGGATCGTTGTAACCAGCATGCAGGATCTATAACAGCCTTGTCACGTCACTTTGTCCGATCCTCCTAGGAGAGGATGTACTCATCATTTCCTTAGCTCAGTCCAGTTGTACCCTTGAGATCTCCACATACTGCAACATCAAAGCTAATCCCCCCGCCCCCATTCTTGCCAGATGACTGAGCTAAAAGACACCTGCACAATTCCCCAGGTTTAAAGCAAAGAAACCCTTGGTCCCTGAGTAGAAAACTTGGAAAGGTACCACCAGTCAAGGCCAAGTAGCTTTCCTTAAGTGAGGAGTTGCACTGGTAGGTTAGTCCCAAGTTGGTGTGGAAGTTGGAGCTCTGGGTGGGATGTACAGCCCATGTCCAGGGACTTGGAACAGACAGGGCAGCTCCTGTGCTGCCAACTAGAAGGAGGCCGCCAGCCACTGTGGCTGACATTCGGTCTTCAATAGAGCCGCCTGGATGGTGGGAACAAGCCAACCATACAGGCTACCCATGGGGGTAGGGAATGATCCATCAGGGCATTTTATCCCTTAGCGAGCCCCCAGATGCCTGCTGGCCTGCTAGCCAGGAGACTTCATAATACCTGAAGAACTCCGGAGTGCACAGGCAGAGGGAGGGAATAAAAGGTGAGGGCAGAATTCGATTTACCAGCTCCACAGGCCATTTCCCTCACCGGTTCTCAAGGATTAGGACGCTGAGAACAGTCAACAACTGGGGGCCCTCTACCCTTCCCTCCCCTTTGTTCACTGGGATGGGAAGGACAATAAAGCGGCAGACTGGAGAGACCGAGGGGCTGGTTAGAGATTTCTCAGGCTGCTTTTTAAACACTTGAAGGAGCCAGTCCATGCTATTGTTGTAGTAAAATAGAAAGCAGAACTATTCTCCTTTTGCAAAAAAAAGAAGAAAAAGAAAGAAGAAAGAAAGAAAAAGAAAGAAAGAAAGAAAAGAAGGAAAGAAAAAGTAAATGAAAGAACCCCCCCTCCTCCCAGCATCTTCAGGAGGCCGCAACTTGGGCCATTAACGTGGTAATACCGTCCTGTTTGCATCTTCTTTGTCTGTCCAGCATTTGTCTGGGATCCTGGCCTCTGGATGCTGGGCCCTGGATGCTGGAAATACTTAGGCCTCAAAGGTGAGGGAGCTCACAGCCACCAGTTTCCTGAGGGTTTGGACTCTGAGAGGGGGCTAGATCCCAGGCAGTGAGAGAGTTGAGCCTCTTTGTGCAATGAAGTGGGAAAGGTGGGGGTGGAAGGGGATCTCATGAATCTATTTTTTCTTTGGTCCCCAGAGTTCACCATGCAAGTCTCAGTGCCTGCCAAGTGAAAAAGCTCAGAGGATTAGCTAGCCTCTTAGAGTGATGCTCAGGTGCACTGGGGCCCAGTGGAGAGGGAAAAGTCGAGTTGATTCTGGGAATCAGCTTTAATGGGGTATGGCCATAGAAGCAGCCGGCAGCAGAAAGGAAAAGGAGAGTTTACAGTGAACTCCAGCTTGACCCACGGCTTTTCTGGTCCTGTCCTTTGTTCCCTTAGCAACCTGCAAATGTGTCACCCAGAACACAGCTGGGACTGCAGGCCAGGAATAAAGATTCTGTCAATGAAAGCAGCTGGGCTGTATTGCTGGTGCTGCAGGAGGCCTAAAGGAAAACCCAGGTCCCGGTCTGGGAGCCCTCCTAGTTTTCAGGGCCTCATAGGCACAAACACCTGCGGACTTGATGAAGTAGAACCTAAGCAAGGGGAGGTCGGGGGGATGAAGGGTTGATCCAGCACAGCCTCCCCTTTACTCCCTTCCTCAGGAATCTGGGGAGGATTTGAAAAAGAAAAGCCAGGTTGTTTTGAGCAGGACAGGAGATAGTGGCTTAGTTCCTCAGGAAGACCGAAGTGTGTCTTTTATATCATATTTGCAAAATCAAGGTCAGGTATGACAGGTTGAATTTGGATCCTGGTGCTGTCATCTATTAGTGTAGGTTTCAGTGAGCAGCATAAAACGTGGAGTGGGAGCTGGGGAGTCCAGGGCACCCTGAGACAGGTCCAGAGAAGGTGCTGGAGGTGAAACTAGTTTCCCATATCTCCAACCACTTGGTATAGGGCGGCACAAGGAAACAGAAAAAGCAACGGCGATCTTTTTTGGAGCTGGAAAGCTATGTGCCTCATCTTTATTGCTTTGCTTTTGCAATCAAGAACAGTTTGATCACCTTTTGAAGCGTATCGGGAAAGGCATTAATCTCTTCTGTTTGTTCCCTTGTCACAAACTTGCGTTGAGTTCTCCCGTTTTCTTAGTCACTGAGCCAACTGGATGATTTATTGAAAAAAATTTTCCCCCAAATACCACCATCTGAGTTCACCAGATTTCAGTTTAAATCAGTCATGTATCAAAATGTTTTATGCTGCTGGACTCAAAGTGACCCAGAAGATTCTCAGTTTATTTCCATCCAGGTACAGAGGTGTCTCTGGTAAACACCACCTCCACACCTGGCACGGCCTGGCATTCTTGTGGGAGCCTGGGCAAAGAGCCCTGGAAGGAACTCAATGGAGCAAAGAGGGTGAACTCCTCTCCCAGAGGTCATGGAGAAGAAGGCAGAGCAGGTCTGTCACATTGTCTCCAGCCTGCCAGGTGCCACTGCACCTCGGGAAGTTTGCCTGGGCCAAGGCACTGTCCTTTGCTGCTTCTGCCTGCCTCTTAGTGTGGGACCTCCCCGGGAGGAGGAAGGAGAGGAAGGACTCTCATCTGCCCAGTGCTGTTCTCCTCTGTCCACATTCACTGTACATCCCCTCCTTCCATGACATCTTCTCACATAGACGCTCTACTCTGTTTCCTTTTTTTCTTCTGGCAACTAGCCTTGAAGAGAAATTTTATAAAATTTGGAAATATTTTATAATATATGAAAGACATTTTAAATACAGAACAGTACAGAAAATCATAAAAGAAAACATGTGAATCTAACACCCCAAATAAACAATTACTAAAATTTTGCTCCATTTTTTTAAATTACAGGAACAAAACTTGGCAAACTTTAGAACTCCTTTGCACCTATCCCTGGTCCATTCCCTCCTTACCACATTCCTCCACAAAAGTGAAAACTCTCAGAGATTGGCCTATGTCTTTCCTCTCCATTCTTAAAAACTTTTCTACGTACATGTGAATCCACACATAATATGATGATTGATTTTGAGTGCATTCTGAAATTTGCATAAATGGCTTATTGTTCACAATTTCACAACTTGCTTTTGTTGCTTAACATTGTTTTTGTAATGTAGCCACGTGATACACAGGTCACATGGTGTACAGGTCACATGATACACAGGTCATGTTCTTTCACTTTAGGTATCCATATCCATTCAGTGTATGAATATGCCACATGCTACCCACTTCCCTACTTATGGAAATTTTGATTATTTGTACAATTTTATTACTTGTGTTTCTTGATATTTACGTATGAGGGTTTCTCTAGGTATGTATTTAAAAAATGAATGGTCAGGGTGTCTGCATGTTTTCATTTTTACTATATCTTCCCAAATGGCTCTCCAAAGACTGTTACCAATTTATACTTGTTCTGGGGATAGGGGACCAGATTCTCTGCAGCCTCACATAGTCGTACATTTGTCATCATCTTTCCGCAGGCAGCCTTCTCACGCATTCTTAGGAGTGCACTGCAGCCTGAGTGGCAGAGCAAAACCCCGCCTCTCTCTCTCTGAAAAAAATGTCTTCATTTCCCTAAAATTAACTACATAATACTTCCCAGAAAGTGAACTTTTAGTCTCATCCATCACCCTGATTCTCACTTGAGGGAACTGAGTTCCAGAAAGGTGAAGTGATGTTCACTGCCTCAAAATTCAGTTTGTAGCCCTTTCTAAGCCCTCAGCCTGGGCTCCTAAGAGTTTAGAAAATCAGAAATGGGTTTGGGTCCTCTCATCTTCCATCATGGCAGCCCCTATGGCAACTTATCTCTCAGGCTTCATGAGCCTCTGTCGAGATATTGAATCTGGAAATCCTAAGCCAAAATGGATTGGTCACACTGATACAACAATCCTTCAAGGAACTCCTTGACTGCAGGTTGATTATAAATTTGGCCAGGTGTAACTACAACCTAAACTAACAGTGGTATACAGGATAGAGATGTACTGCTTCCTCATGTAGCACTGAGGAGGAATGCAATCCAGAGCTGGTATAGCAGCTCAGCTCTACGTGTCTTTCCAAGAGCCCAGGCCATTGGCTTTTTGCTCCATCACACCTAGGATGTTGCTATTACCATGTTCCAGAATGGTTCAGCATCATGCTCTCCATCCCAGTAGCAGGATGTGCATGAGATAGAGAGTGGTGGTGGGAGGGAAAGTGTCCCCCTTCCCTTAAGGACATTAAGCAGAAGTTATACACATTATTTCTGCTTGTATGATGTTGGCCAGTCTGTAAATGTATGACAAGAAAGCCTAAAAATGTAGTCCTTAATCTGGGTGGCATTATACCCAGCTAAATTTTGGGAGTTCTGTTATCATGGGAAAAGAAAAGATGATAAATATTTGGTGACACAGCCCTTTCAGAGGAGCCCAGTTGCAGAGATAAGATGCAATAGTACAGAGACCTAAAGGCTGGGCTTGTTGCGTTATTGAGTTATACTCTTAAAATGCAGCATAAATATCTTATGTATTAAAAAGTGCCATCAGGACCCTCTTTGGTTCCAGACTCTAAAATAGAAGAGAAAGAATATCACTTCACCGAAGATCGGCACCCAAAATCTTGTTCTGCTCACCCAAAACAGAATCTCCTTCAGGCAGGAACTTCAGTGGGTTTTGCTAGTAGGCAGTATGCAAGAAAGAAACGTCAATGAGAGAGCCACTAGTGCTTATAGCACAAGGCAGGGCATGAACTTGAGTCCAAAGTCATAGACCAAACACTTTTTTTTCCAAAATGTTTTTTCCTGTCTCTACTTTAAAAAAAAAAAAAAAATATATATATATATATACACATATATATATATATATATATGTATACACACACACACACACACATATATGTATATGTATAGATGGAACAAAATGTCAGTTGGAATAACATTATAGAGAAAAACTTTGTTCCAAGGCCTGGACTATAGTTAGGCTGGATTTACATTCTTCTTTTAGAACCTGGAAGCCACTTGGCTATTTTTGCCGAGTTAACAATTTGCATTTGCAAAAATGGCCAGGTAACAGTACCAAAATATGTTCAGTCAATTCAGGTTGTTGATTTTCTTTGAAAGTCTCTTCCAAAGAACCTCATGTTCTTTCTGGAATATGATTTAAGCTGCATTTCAGTGAGTTCAGTTCAGCAAATATTTGTTGGGCATCTATTATTTACAAAGCGTGGTGCTCAGGGGCCAAGGGATATAAGGCTGAAAAAAAAAGAGTCCCTTCATTTTAGTAGCTCAGAATCTAGTTAGGAGAGATGTAGTTAAATAAGTTTAATCAAAAGCAAACTGTGAGACCTATTGCCAAGGTTCAAACAGTGGAATATGGAAGGATAAAGGGGGTAGGCTCATTTCAACCAGGATGACTGAGGAAGGAAAGTCCCTGAGAGTATGTGGGACTTGGGCTGGACGTCAGCTTGTGAATACTGACAAAAACCGCATTCCATTGTCTCTTGACAGAAGCCAATTTCTTTTGCTATTTGAGGATGGATTTGGGGACACTGGGGAATGCTGATTAGTTCCATCACTAATGCTGATTAGTGGTGAATGTTGAATCGTGCTGACTAATGTGTCCTAAATGGATTGAGTCAACAATAAAGGGAACGTTGAGAGTCAAGAGTTCAGATCCTGAATTTCACTGATGAAGTGTAAATCACTTCACCACTTAGTGCTTAATTTTTTTGTCAATTAAAATGTGTTTGTGGATGAGAATCCAATAAGTCATCTTGACTCGTGAGGGCTTTACAAACTTCAAGGATGGCAGACACACTTAACAGCAACCTACCAGGGCAGGCTTATACAACCTTGGGTTATTCGTAGTGCACACAGTCAGAACATCCATCACATGCTGCTCGCCAGCCATGCGAAACTTCTGTTTCATCACACATGCCCTGAGAACTGACAAACAGTGCACTGAGCTCACAAAACCCAACAAATAGAGGAGCTTTTGAAAAATCTTCCGATCTACCTACTGGGGTGTCTGTGTCTTTCTACAACAAATGTCGCCACAGAACTAAGGGCTTGCATTGCAGACACAGCTCTTTCTCTCTTTTGACATCTCCCCAGCTAGACTGCTTGAGAACCTGGCCTTCCATGTCCAGATGTTTACTGAATTCTGAAGGCCCCCCAAAGAGCCCAGGTTCTTTTGTTACTCTCCAAATCATTTCCCACAGAGACTGACCGATGTCCTGAAGGGGCCCTTCAATAGGGAGGATAAATGAAGGCAGATGAAGACATGACCCCCTGAGGCTTGCCCACATCCACTCTAACAAAGGGTCTGAGGCACAACCTTGTAAGGAGTGTTTTGGTCAGCAGCGTCCCTATGCGAGGCCAAGTCTCCCGCACAGGACTGCTTTCAATGGCTACCATCATAGTGGAAGTATTGGGCATTTGTTAAGGGCTTGGTGTGCTAGGTGTAGCACAAAACATCTAAATCATGGTCCCCTGCCTTTGTGAGGGCTTCCGGGCTACAGATGGCAGCTGGCTTTCTCAGGGGAAACTTGGGGGTCATAGACAAAGCTGAAGAGGGGTGCTTGCTTCTGTGGATGACCTCTTCCCACCCAGCGCAGCAACACCTTTTGTCTATAGCTATCCTCAGTCAAGCCAGGGCTGCAAGACCCTAACCTGCACTTTCGCTGTGTTTTTGGGTCTCAGATTTTTGAGGCCAATGGCCCTGTGGGCAGTAGGTGTGGAAGAGGAACAGTGTTGGAGGAAAGTTCCATTTAGGTTGCTGGTGGGAAGTTAGTGCATTTCATAACAATTTTTTTTTTCCAACTTACTTTCTCTCCTTTTTTTTTTTCTTTGAGGCCAGCAGAGGCCATACGGATACCGCGACCTTTGTCTAGAGTTGATGGGGGCATGATTTGTGAAATAAAACAGGACCGTACTGCTTGGAAGAAGGAAACGGAAGCTGACATAATGGGGATTAATTAGTTGATTGCTGTTGAGATGGTAACAGATTTGCCCCTAAACCATTGAGCTAGCGATTTCAGACCTAGCAGGGAAGGTGAAGATGAAGAAGCCTTTGTTCAGGTCTCTAGATGTGTAGGGCTGAGAGCTTTGCCGCCATGGGATGTCAACAGCCATAATAATAATAATTTGCACTTATATAGCACCTTTCAACCAGGCACCTCAAAGGGGTTTAACCACATTAATTAATTAAAGCCCACAATCCCCCTGGGGAGAGGAGGAGGATGACTAACAAGATTTGTAATTACAGGAGGGAACATTTCCGAATAAAGTATTGTCTACCAAATAAAAAGAGTAGGTGTAAAGGAATTGGAGTCTCCAAATAGTAACCAATTCAGAAATGAAATTGTGGAATGATGGGGGAGGCTGGGGGCGGGCATGGGCATGGGGGTCGGCTCTGTGTCAGAGGGAGGTCGATGGGCTCAGAATTCACTGACAGGTTCAGATCCAGACGAGAAGTGGAGCATGTATGGTATTAGTGGCATTTGTAGGTCATTAGTGGCATAACTATTGTAGTGTAAATTCAAGTTTCCTTGGTATATTGTGTATCGCCCTGCTGAACAAAGAGTGAGACTCATGCAGTATTTAATAAAGGATGAAATGATTTCTTTAGATTTAAAGCCCAAAGCTGCGCCAGTCAATTAGCAAATAAATCAATTGGTGACCCGTAGGATAATTTAGTCGTTTCCAGTAGAACACCCAGCCTACTCGCTCTTACTGCCATGAGGCTCTGATTGAAGCATCAGGCTGGGTTCAGGGCAAGGTCTGGGGGCTTCAGCCCCTTCAAAGCCAGCATTAAATCTTTCCAGCCTTTCACCTTGTGACCTGCCTTACCCAGGTTGTTAGTGACCTCAAGCTGTGCTGTGTAGAATCACTTTGTACCTGCTCCTCCATCAGAGATTTTTAGTGCATTGAGGGCTAGAATCAAGTCTCATCCTTTTTCGTGTGTCCTGTGAGAGCCCAACAGAGTGCAGTGTACCAAGTAGGTGCAGACTGATGAACAATGTTTGAACGACTGGGTCCTTTAACAATTCAGTGTTTGTTGAGCACATACCGAGTGCTCAGGTAAAGCTTGAAAGCAAAGCTCAATGTGTGCCTGCCCTCCAAAAATGTACTCCAAGGAATGGGAAAAGACTCACAAATGATTAACTATAATATAAAGCAGAATCACATCCAAGCCCCGGGAAGCAAGGGCAAAAGGAAGAGCATTTTATTCAGCTGGAGTAAATCAGGGAAGGTGTTGGTGTGCTGAGCATCAGAAGGCAAGAAGGATTTAGGTAGACCCGGAAGAGGTGGAGCAGGCAGATATCCCAGGCTGTGACCATGTGTCTCTCTCTGAGTGAGGTACATTTTGAGAACTTGGGATATTCAATAGAATGTTGGCGAAAACCAAGGTAATTTGCAATCAGTTTATGGATTCTTATGACATGAATTGGCTAATTTCAAACATCAAGGAACTATTTGAGAAGTTGGTGGTGGAGTTCAGGATACACTACTCCAAAATCTGGCACCTTGGCACCTGAAGAAACAGCAGAGGCAGGAAGGCCACTGTCACCTTCCCCTCACCTCTCCTCTCCTGAAGCAGGTTGTAAGATGTTCATTCCTAAAGTGTTCACTCTCTACCCAGAGGAAAGGAATGTCCTTATCTCTGAAGACACGGGGACAGAGAAGAATCTGAACAAACAAGCCTCGCTAAATTTCCCCCAGTTTATTCCCCCTAGACCATACTTGTTAGTCTTCCAATCATACTTCTGCATGACTATCTACTCTTCATCAAACTTAAGCATAAAAATACAGATTTCCCTGGTTTTCAGGGTTCTTTCTTCCTTCTCCTTCTCCTCTTCCTCCTCTTCTTCTTCTCCTTCTCCTTCTTCTCATTCTTCTCCTTCTTTTTTTTTTTTTTTTTTTTTTTTTTGCCAGGGTCCCACTCTGTCTCCCAGTCTGGAGCGCAGCAGTACAATCACAGCTCACTGCAGCCTCAACCTCCCAGGCTCAAGTGATCCTCCCACCTCAGCCTCCCAAGTAGCTGGGACCACAGACTGGCACTACCACACTCAGCTAACTTTTTATTTTTTTTGTAGAGACGGTCTCACTGTGCTGCCCAGGCAGGTCTTGAACTCCTGGGCTCAAGTGATCCTCCAGGCTCAAGCCACCTTCCCACCTCAGCCTCCCAAAGTGCTGGGATTACAGGCATGACCCACCATGCCCAGCCAGTTCTTCATTTCTAAAGGTTCTCATGTCACATAAAATTTACATTAAATAAAATGTATGCTTTTCTCTTGTAAATGTTTTTGTTGTTTTTGTTTTTTTGAGGTGGAGTCTTACTCTGTCGCCTAAGCTGGAGTACAGTGGCGTGATCTTGGCTCACTACAACCTCTGCATCACAGGTTCAAGTGATTCTGCTGCCTCAGCTTCCCATGTAGCCAAGATTACAGGCATGCACCATCACACCTGGCTAATTTTTCTATTTTTTTTTTTTTTAGTAGAGACAGAGTTTCGCCATGTTGACCAGGCTGGGCTTGAGCTCCTGTTTGTAGGAGATCCGCCTGCCTCAGTCTCCCAAAGTGCTGGGATTACAGGTGTGAGCTTGGCCTTCTCTTGTAAATCTGTCTTTTGTTATAGGGGTCTTGGCCATGAACCTTGCAATAGGTAAGAAAAAGATACTATTTTTCTCCCCTACAGTTTCTGGTGCCCAATATGGGGTAGCTGAGACACCCCACTCATTCTGGATCTTACAGATGAGATCCTGGGGCAACTAACAAAAGAGCTGGAAAAATAAGAATTCTTATCAAGGTCAGCTCTCCCCGACCTCTGTAGTGCTTGGTCGAGAGAGAAGGTAAAAATTTCTCCTTGAATCTTCCTTCCCAAATTCAGATTAGCAGGAACACACACACACACACACACACGCATAGACACACACACACACGCATAGACACACACACACAGACACCGAATTGTGACTCTCTGGCTAAATCTGGCTTTAAGTTGCCCATTTGTTATTGATCCCTTCCTTCTCAGGGACTGCTGTCTCTTTCTTTGTCTCAATTTCTTTCCAGATAACTTGGTTTGATTTTCTCCCTGTTGGGGCATGCAAGCTGTCTTGAGTTCCCCAACCAACTTCAGGGGAGGGGAACTCAAGAATATGGCTGGAGAGAAATGTGGGTTGCACCCTCTTTGCGGCTATCATACCAACTATTGCCAGCACGTGGGAGGTTTATTTGTATCTCTGACTATCTTTGGGGGTGGCTCTGGATTTGGGAGGGCTGCTTCTTTTTGCACTCTCTTTTGAGAACCCTTCTTAGTCCATGGTGAAGTCATGGTTTTGATTTTGGTTCTGAATCACTTAGTAGGTACTTTCCATTTCAAAGAAGAAAAAGGTAAATGTAGATGTTTTTCTCTTGTTAATCTGTATTTTGTTATAGAGATCTCAGCCATGAACCTTGAGACACATGGGGAAAATATATTACTTTTTCTCCCTTTCATTGGGATAGATGTTGTCTGTTCTCTGCAACTCTTAATTTGTTCTCTCTTTGCTTTCACTGTCTGCCAAGAAAAAAAAGCCAAATTGTTCACACTTAAAAAAGATCACTCAAGGACCGGGCGCGGTGGCTCAAGCCTGTAATCCCAACACTTTGGGAGGCCGAGGCGGGTGGATCACGAGGTCAAGAGATCGAGACCATCCTGGTCAACATGGTGAAACCCCGTCTCTACTAAAAATACAAAAAATTAGCTGGGCATGGTGGTGCGTGCCTGTAATCCCAGCGACTCAGGAGGCTGAGGCAGGAGAATTGCCTGAACCTGGGAGGCGGAGGTTGCGGTGAGCCAAGATCGCGCCACTGCACTCCAGCCTGGGTAACAAGAGCGAAACTCCGTCTCAAAAAAAAAAAAAAAAAGATCACTCAAATGCGTCTCAAAAAAGTAAGAGGAAGACATATCCCAATCCCAAATGTCAAAAATTAAGTGGCTCCTCCTTGACATTACCTTTTTGACCCCAAGAAACACTAAGAGAGTGCCCAATATGCAGTGATTGACAAACCAGTACCGTAGTCTCCTGCCCAAGGCCCCCCAGGCCTTCAACACAAACCATGCTGCAGGGACAGGACCTAAGCCCTGCCTCTGATATGGAGCACTTTACATACACAGACTTCTCTAATGCCTCTAGTAATCTTACAAGGGAGAACTTTGTATTATTCCTTCTTTACAGATGAGGCACTGAAGCAAGAGAGGTTCAGTCTGTCACCGGGAAGGATGAAATGTGGATGTGAACTTAGGCAGTTCTACTCTCTTTTGTCTCTCATTCCTCGCCCATGTAAGATTTCTGATCACAACTCTCAGCCAATCTCAATTCATCAAGTACTCAGCACAATACTACACTCATAATAGTGAAGAACTCAGTGAGTAGTTTCTAAATAAAAGAATCACCAGGAACAATGCTAGTGGTTTGATCTTGGACTCTGGGCAGTGATGCTCAGAATACAGTAGGGGCTCCATCACTGCCTTCTCTTGTCATCATTACTAACGATTAGGAGACATGCACAGGAAAGTTGACCCAGGAAATGTTCACGAGAAAGAAGGACACAGGTAGCATTCTTCCCCGTGAGCTGAAAATCTGCCAAGCTGGTACCACCCATGAGATGCTAGTGAGGCATCTTGTATCATTAATTACTTTTATTGAAAGTAATTAATGATGCAATTCAGAGACTTTTTAGGGGGGTGTGTGTGTGTGTGTGAGTGTGTCTCCCAGGCTGGAGTGCAGCAGTGCAGTCACAGTTGACTGCAGCTCACTGTGTCAAAGTTCAACTTTGTCTCCCTAATTATGTTAGCCTTCCAGCTATTCTATGAAGGTATTGCAGTCCTGGTGGAGATTCAGAAATGTGTGGTCCCTGTCAGCCCACAGGGGGAATGTTTTGGATTAACCCAGAGAGCCTTGAACTCTGTGCATAATGTCTTTTAGGTTGTGTGTTGTGAACAAAGCAAAATTACTGCTCAGAGACAGGGCTGTGAAAGTTTGTCCAGCAAAACCAGGATTGCCAAAGGAGAATTCTGGAAAGGGAGGACAAGGATTAGGTAATGGGAGAAAAGTAAGCGAAGGCAAGGAGAAGTGCAAAATATCTGATTCTAGCCTAAAAACTGGTCTTGGAACCATTTGGAAGGCTCATTTTTTCCAAGTTTTGGTTTCAATATCATCACCATCACTTTTCTCCTGTGGCTGTGAAAGGGCTTTCTTTATTCCACTCCAGAATTCAAAGAGGCTTCTTTTGCACAAATGGAGGGAAGGCACACATCACACTTCTCAGCCAAACATCCTAAGTGTGAGAGAAAACACACTGCCTACTTCTGAATTTCAGTGAGGGCAGGGTTCAGATGGACCACAAATTTTCCAAAACTTCAGATGGATCTGAGAGGAGAGAAAACCAATAAATCACTCGACGTAAGTCAGGACACATTTGGTTTTGTTGCCTATCAAACAGTCCCCCCAAATCTCAGTGACTTGCAAAATCCATGCATGTCTGAGCCTCTCCAGATAAGCTCTCCCCCATATAGGACTCAGTATTGCACTTCAGTGTTAACATGCACTGCCACAGTCCACAGTAGGGGAAGGGAGAGGTGGGTAGGAGGAGAGAGAACTTGAGCACTGGTAATTCAGTTCTTCTCTCAAAAAATTATATACATTACTTCTATTCTCATGGCTATGCAGCCATGCAGCTACTCCTAACTTCCAGGAGGCAAGAAGGTACCACCTGCTCCGTATTCTGAAGGGAAGGGAACTGGATATTGGTAAACACCTGTAATGTTGGTCATGCACAGCTATACCCACTGGGCTTGCAAATGTTTCCTTCTTCCATATTCACGCTTATATACTTTTCCCTCAGATTACGTGGCATACATCAAAGATTTATGGGGTAGTGTTAAGGAAAACCAAACAGTTTTGCAGCCCATTTTAGTCCACAGGTGACCTTTTGAAATAGAGGGGTAGCCAGGAAAAACCAGTTAACTCTAATTAGCTCTGGGTACCTTTCCTCTAGAGCTTTCAGACACAAATAACTCTGGAAAGGGATAGTGGGTTAAAGGGAGTCATGGCCTGATTTCAATAACACATTTAAGATAGAACAACTAGTTTTGAGTGACCCCAGACCATCATGCCCTGTATGAAAAGGCTTTTGGAAATGTGCCCTTCCATTTCCATTCTGCCCCTTGTTACCAGACATGATGCACTTTCCTTCAAAGCCCTGTGACTTTTCCAGAAAGCAGCTCTCCTTGCAAGAGAGAGAGAGAAACTTTCCCTTATTATTCTTTCAATAATGAATTCCTGATCTGAATGGGCTGCCTGCATGTGCTTTCGGTCAAGTGCTGATGGCAGCCTTGCCTGGGGACATTTCCAAGGCTGTGGACATGAGAGACGAGGGAGGTCTCATATTGACAAGAGTTGCTTTTGATTTTCCTTCCGGTTTAGCCCTCCTGAGCCTTGAAATGGGAGATAACAAATGATTCATAAGCTGTTGTTGGTGAACCAACATGACCACCACACCTCTTTGCTCCTTTCAACCAGTGAAAAAATCATGGGTTTAAAGCTTTTCTCAGAGAGATTTGTGGACCTGGATTTTGGTGACTTAACAGGGATTTAACTTTCTCAGACCAAACTAATATTTTGTAGATTCCAAGACTTCCTTTCTTCAGGTCTCAAACATAGACTTGGCATAACCTGACATGATAAGAACAAAGGAGAAATTAGGTCACACTATTTCCTGCCTAAAACCTAATCTCAAGTACACAAGCTGCTTCCAAGTAAGCTACGGTGGTAGGCCATGTTTGCTGAGAGCCAGCCTACTCTAGTTAACTCTAGATGGGGAGATCCTCTAGCTTCTGCTGATATCTTCAGATAATAATTCAGTTTTCAACCTACCTACATGGGACGTGTAGAAACTTCTATTACAGTTGGGCTGTTTTCACTGGGAAGAAGAGTCTCAATTGTCTCCAGTAAAAGGGGACACATACTGGTAAGGAAATAGGTGGTGTGGAATTGGAAAGCCTTCCAGAGGGGAGGCAGCCCTGGAAATTCATGATCCTGGGGTCTCTGCTTTTCTCTGTGTGTCTGCCCAGGGCTGTTCTCCTGCTCGCCCCAGATTTGTCCTGCATGCTGTATAGTTCTGTTTACTCAAAACTTCAGTTTGCACATGGTTTATCCTTGTGTTT
Source organism: Sapajus apella (assembly GCF_009761245.1). NCBI lineage: Eukaryota > Metazoa > Chordata > Mammalia > Primates > Cebidae > Sapajus > Sapajus apella. The sequence goes on along the minus strand of NW_022436999.1, from coordinate 4,611,228 downwards.
CTCCCTACCCCTTAGCCTTTCAACTTCAGTTCCCATTGGCTTTTTTCCTTGGTTACAATTCTGAAGAGAGAATCTCGTTATCTAGGGCTTATCTGAGTGTTTTGTCTCAGACAACATCATTGGTCACTAGCTAACCAATCCCTTGTTGGCTAAGGCAGTCCCTGAAACCATGGCTGCCCAAGCAGCAGGAAGTGTGGGCTGGCATTTTCTCGTAGAGGGGCTGTGAGAGGGCAAGACAGTGATGGACTCCAGGGCAGGCTGTATACCCTCTAACTGGACCACCGCAAGCATACCCATTCTCTCTTGCTTCTTGCTCATAACTGTAGACGTGGTCCCCTTATACTCTCACAGCCTAGGCATCTCCTATCATTGCTCACCTCCAGCCCCTGGCTCCAAAATTTTACTTCTCACCCTGCTGAAGTGCCCAGTCACAGAGGTATAGGACTAGTGAGTGGAAAGGAAGAGCTGTTGAGGTTTATTTAAGAATATAAAGAATATTGGAGAAGGTATGTAATGAAAAAAGGAATGGAAATAAAATCCTCTCTTAGCTAAGGAAGATTATGTACCCCCCATGGGACCCAGCTACCTTTTCTCCTTCCACCAGTTTTTGGAGTTACTTCCTTTTCCCAAAAAACAGGTATCAGCAGAAGGAAGAGGAACTTCCATTGAGGAACACTGACCAAGCAAGTGGAAAGATATTCCTTCTTCATTAACCCCCAGGGTCTTCTCTGGCCCCTGCAAGGATCCTTTTCCCCATCCCCATTGCCTTTCTTCAGCCCCCACCCTCAGGTCTTGTAAAGCCCAGATTCTTGACTAACAAGTCCCAAATAACTTTCAAACTAAGATTTTAGAACACAAGTGAAGGATTCAGTTTCAATAAAGTTTTTGCCAATTGTGTTCTCAGTGCTCAAAGCTCTTTATTGGAAGTTATTCACAAATCTTCATGATGGTTTTTGGAAGACTAGTCATGTGTGGTTTTTCCCTATTTCAGCTGAGTTGAGAAATTGTGCTTTATATGAAATTCATGCATCAACCAGAGGCTTAGGGGAAAAACTGAATTGTGATAGTATGTTTTACCAATTATTCATTAGATACCATTACCTTTGTAACCCATCAGATGGCTAAAAGCCAAACCCAAACCATGTGCATTCAAATTTCAGTCTGCCCACATTATTTTTAGTGGACATGAGTCTAGGACTGAAGGAGAGGCTAGTCTAAATGTCTGTATTTCCTTGCCCTTTCCTGACCTCCAAGTATGTCAATGGTGATTAAATCATCAGTGAAACTTTGTCTTGTGACTGACATTTTTATCTAGTGACTAAAATTGCAGCGTTTCCCTAGGAGCCCGTGATAGCAAAGAAGGTAACTGACAGTGTTTCCAGAGCTGCTACTGTGGGGTTCCAGTCAGTTCCTCCGGAGCACCTCCAGATCCCTGCCCATTCTATTTAGAATGGGAGGTTGAGGTCTATTGCCATTGGCTGACCAGGAACCCACATGGGGTTTGTCCAGCCTGTCATGCCAACACCATTGTCCAAACCCCACAGTCATTACCAATCTAACAGCTTGAAAGTTGATGCAGAGATAAAGCAGAAGCCAGTTTGGCTTTCTCCCAGTTTTCTGTACCCGTCTGGAGTTAATCAACAACCACCTATCTTTGTGTCAATACCATGAGCCTCTTTGACTAGAACACCTGGTGGAAAGCTGGAGCAAGGCTTAAAGTGAGGCAAATTTTGCAGTGATTATTCTGATCATCACTGTTTAAGCTGGACTCAGGATCTCCAGACAAAAACTGCTTGCTAAACCCAACCAACTAGCTGGATGAACCTATACCTCTCAGTGTTCCTTAAGCTACCTTGGGTTTTGCTAATATTTTTCATGCCCATACCCCAACTCCAAAGTCTGCAACAACTCTCCATTTCAAGCACACAAGGTTTAGTGAAGTGGCCTGAGTTCATCTTGCTGGTAGAATTCTTCAGTGGCATCTCCCCAGCCCTTTCCCACCCTCAAAGCCCATCCTGATGGTGCAGTCACACCCCTGGAGAAACCATAAACCTTTTTAACTGGGATTACCAACACCTTCTCTTCGTAGCTATTCACATGGCCTTGGATGTTAGGTGACTGCTTGTTCAGGGAAAGTGGAGAGAGTGAGAGGGATTGAAAAGGCAGAGGGTACCTGGACAGTGGTTCCTTGCCATATGCATCTGCTCAGGCTGCATAAGAGAATACCACAGACTGCATGGCTTACAGATCAGAAATTTATTTTCTCACAGTTCTGGAGGCTGGAAGTTCAAGATCAAGGTTCCAGCAGGTTTGGTTTCTCCGAAGGCCTCTCTCCTTGGCTTGCAGATGGACATCATCTCTCTGTGTCCTTACCTGGCTTGTTCTGTGTATGTGAGCTCCTAGCGTCTTGTCCACTTCTTATAAAGACACTAGTTCCATTGGATAGAACCTCATTTTCTTGGTTTTTATTTTCTGTGTGTCCATTCTATGTTTATTGGTTTGAGATCACCATGAGGCTAGGACTTCATATTTATGACCTTGTTTAATCTTAATGACATCCTTTTATTTTATTTTCTGTTGCTGACCATGATATACAATTCATTATCTTTTCTTTTCTTTTCTGAGATGGAGTCTCGCTCTATTGCCCAGTCTGGGGTGCAGTGGCATGATCTTGACTCACTGCAATCTCCATCTCCCTGGTTCAAGCATTTCTCCTGCCTCAGCCTCCTAAGTAGCTGGGACTACAGGCACACAACACCACACCCGGCTAATTTTTGTATTTTTTATAGAGATGGGACTTCGCCATGTTAGCCAGGCTGGTCTTGAACTCCTGACCCCAGGTAATATGCCCCACTGGGCTTCCCAAAGTGCTGGGATTACAGGTATAAGTCACTGTGCCTGGCCACTGATTACCTTCTTTTAAAGGCTCTATCTCCAAACACAGTCTCATTGGAGGTTAGCACTTCACATATGAATTTTGAAGGGACATAGCTCAGTTCATAACTGTTTTCCTCACAGGACATTCCTTACCCTCTGATCTTGCCCCTGTTATCTGATTTGGAGAAAAGTGGATACTGGCCAAGAAATTCAGGTATGACTGTTCAGTTTGACAATTGCTAAGCTAGGGTGCATGAGACAGGAAGAATGAAAAGATGGATAGATGGATACATGAATGGATGGTTATTACATGGAAAGACGAATGAATAAATGACTTAGGCAGTGTGTTGATGGTATCAGGACAGAAATTACATTCTGCTTCATTAGGGTTTGTCTTTTTTTAATAGTACAGGGGTTACAAACTCAAATGCTCATGGTAGACAGGTAAAAAGAGTTGCACAAAGAGGCCAGCTGCAATAATAGGGAGTTGTAGGGACTGACAGATTAGAGAGAACATACTCTATTTAAAGGGGCAGCAGTTACTGACAAAGACTCTTCCTTGATCAAACTTGAGTCAGGCTCCTCTGAGTCCTCTTTCTGACTAAACCCCGACCTTGGGCTCTGTCCTTGGCTTGCTTAGTCCAATTTTAGCAAGAATCCTGCTAAGTCACTTGTGAAAATTCTCCACCCTTGGTATTGATCACTCTCAATACCTTATCGAATTCCTCAGCCCCCTCGTTTTGTGTCCTATCACTCTTGTCGGCCTTCAGAGAACCCTGCCATGTCAGTTTAGCCAGAATCCCCCTAGCCTTGGTGTTTCTTAGTCATCCACTGACATCCACCCTGCTCCTTGGCTATAAATTCCCACTTTTCCTTAGTGTATTCTGAGTTGAGCCCATCTCTCCACTACTGCAAAACCCCACTGCAGTATACTTTCTTGAATAAAGTCTTCCTCAAAATCTTTAACAAGTGTCATGAAAATTTTTCTTTCACAATCTCAGCACCAATCACTTGTTATCTTGTGGGATGCTGGCCTCACGTTGCCAGAACGTCTGATTTTACAAGGGAAGCCAGAAATCTGGATTTTCAGATAAAATCTCTCTTTAAATACATCTTGAAATTCAAAAATTATAAAATACTGTATAAGCCAAATAAATGCTTTTATAGTCTGAATGCACCCTGAAGGCTGCCAGATTTCCACTCTTGGGATGCTAGAAAGACATCTGTAATGTTATTACATGAGGACATAGGTGCTTGTGAGTTTAGACCCATGAGTAGACTGCCTGGTTCATACTGCAGTCCACCACTTACTAGCTTTGTGATCTCAGGCGATTGATTATGCACATAATTCTTAAAATTATTGTAAGGCTAAAATTATTCGGTGCACATAAGTAGCTAGAACAGTGCCTATGGCCTAGTAAGAAAGCAGTAACTATGAGCTGGTATTATTAGCTAGTATCATGAAACCTCTTGGTTTCCAATAATATCATTTCTGTAAAATGGGGGAAACCCACTTGCCTTTTTTACCCCCAAAGGCTTGTTGTGCAAGTAAAAGAAGAACAAGTATGAAAGAGCTTGAAAAAGCAGCCATATTACTAAGAAATACACCAGACGTTTCTATGTTCCGATTCCCACAGGAGAGGCACAGCCTTTCCCAGTGCAGGGCTGGGACTCTCTAGGAAGAGGGAAATAGCGGTAACTAGAACCGGTCCTTTCTTCTTCCCAGGATCATTTGCTGTTTTATTGTTCTTAGAATTTTGTGAGTTTTTCTTTTTCTTTCTTTTTTCATTATGAAAATTTTCAACATTCAGAAAAGTAGAGAAAATAATATAATGAACACCCAAGTGCCCTCGTCTAGATTTCCTAATTATTAACGTTTGCCAGATATGCTTCACTTGGTGAGATTTTCTGGCAGATACATGCGTGTGGAGGATGCAGAGATGTGGTAAAGAAGTGGGGAGAATTGAGGAATAAAGATATTGACTGGGAAGCTGAGAGCTGTAACTCCCTCAGCCACTACTTACTTTTTAAACGTGTAGGATCCAATCAAGTGTGGATAGTTGCCTTTTGGGTAGGACCCTGGAGAAGGAATTTTTGTGCAGAATGGTTTGTTATAGAGAATACGTTGTTACCACCTTAAAGAAAGTAATATAAATGGGATAACAGAAAATGGTTTTATTTATGTGATTTTAATTTGTTCCTTTTAAGGTATTAATTTTTTTCAAGAATATATTCCTAGGCCGGGCGCGGTGGCTCAAGCCTGTAATCCCAGCACTTTGGGAGGCCGAGGTGGGTAGATCACAAGGTCAAGAGATCAAGACCATCCTGGTCAACATGGTGAAACCCCGTCTCTACTAAAACTACAAAAAATTAGCTGGGCATGGTGGCGCGTGCCTGTAGTCCCAGCTACTCAGGAGGCTGAGGCAGGAGAATTGCCTGAACTCAGGAGGCGGAGGTTGCGGTGAGCCGAGATCGCGCCATTGCACTCCAGCCTGGGTAACAAGAGCGAAACTCTGTCTCAAAAAAAAAAAAAGGAATATATTCCTGTATTGCTTATGTCATTAAAAATTAAAAATTTCTAGAGAGACTTTCAGTGTGGAAATGCCTCTGCCACGAAGAACTCGGGAGTTGAAACTTGTGGATCTGAGAGAAGTCTGGTAAAATCAGTGATTTTAAAGATGTTGGTCACTAAAAATGAAAGGTTTTCAACGCAGAAACACTCTGATTCAAAGAAAGTATTTGCTAATTATAAGTGATTAGTTTCTGGTAAATTACTGAAAAGATTCTCTAAGACATATTGCCCCATTTTTCAACATCAACTATTACTGCATTTAAATGCTAACTCTTCTCTCTGAAAAGGATGTCTTAACGTGAAAGCAACCAAACTTTGCTTTAAAGTTCTATTATTCAGACTCCTCATTAATTTCAGCTGACATTCCTTCTCAATTGGGGCAAATCATCAAAGCTTTATTGTATTGAGAACCTTGAATCCAGCAACAAAGAGCGTGGGTATGGAGGGTTGGGAGGGGAAGGGTGGAGAGCTCCCAAGGCCAAAAGAAGGGAGGGGTGGGGAGGAATGCTGCAGGAAGGACAGCAGAGAGAAAGATGGACCATGGAGAGGCCAAGGGGAGAGCGGGGAGTTAGGAAAAGCCTGAGGTAGGCAATGGGAGGCCTCCTCAGAGGGGCCTTACACTGTCAAACTGCCCCTTGAGCCTCTGCTCATCAACATGGTAGAAGCAAAACCAGCCTACAACTTTGTAGTAACAAATTTTTCTCCAGAGTTAAGGATAAAAAGGGAGGTAGGAGATAAGGAAAGGGAAAACATTCCCTTTCTCCCTTCATTCGGGTGCCTCTCCAATCACCTCCCTATGGCACCCTGCCCTGCGGCCAGTGACTGCCAGTAAGCCCACCCCACAGACCCTGAGGCCGGGAGCCCTGGTCATGGATTAGTGCCTGGCCAAGTTGCACCCCGACCCAGGGCCCCCAGCAGTGCCGCCCTCCTCCTTCCTGGTGTGATTGACTCTGAGATGTATGATGTGGGTTGTACTAGGTACAACGCATCATGTTTGTTATTGACGCCCAAGGTAAGGAAGGATCTTTTGAAATGTGGGAATATCATCTACAAACTCTCATTGACCATCTGTGATTTGTAACTAGAATGTAATAAGATTTATAAGATGAACTTTAAAGCCTGAAAGAAAACTGAGTTGTTTCAATGTGTAACTTTTCAAAAACCAAAGTAGCCCCAGATGGTCTTTTCTCTCCACGGAAACAATCCTCAAGGATGCATAAAACCCCCATGGACACTGTGGAGCAGACAGCTCCCAGTGTCCAGAAACCCATCTTAGTCCAAGTCGGGGGGCACTGCAAGAATTCAGTCCCCAGCCTATCACTATCCAGCCCTGGATCCTCAGAGAACATGCATAGCCTTCCCACTTCCCCAGTTTGAGACCCACTTCCCCAGTTTGTAAAATGGGACTAGAAATAATCTGCCTAGTCTTCATGCCAGGGGGCCTGTGAAGATGACGGGGTAGATAAATGGATGGTTTTCCAACCTTCATGGAAGGCCTGAGTTTATGATCTCCTCTCCAGTTTTAAGACATAAATCAAATCATGCCATTCCTTTGCTCAAAACTCTCAAGTGACCCTTTTGCACTCAGACTGAAAGCAAAGCCCTTCCATAAGCCTAGAAAGCTCCCTCTATCCCCCCACCCTCAGTTCCAGCAGCACCTGCTTCCCAGCCACTCACTGCTCCTCACTTGCTCACCTGTTGCAGCCACACTGTCTCCTAGCTGACCCCTGTCACAGGTATGCTTTCACCTTAGGGCCTTTGCACTTCTGAACCCTTTGCTGGAAACCTTTTCCCCAAAGTACCATAGCTGACTCCCTCCGCTCCTTTCTTCACATAGTGGGTAACTCCCTCACATTTAAGTTTTTGCTGAAATATCACCTTCTCTGTGAGACTTACCCCACTTAATTAAAATTGCAGCCTGCTCTGCTTACCCCCATCCTGCTCTACTTATATTTTCCCAAAGCACTTATCTCTATACAAGGTAATAAATAATCAACAGCTCACAATGCTTACCCTTCCTTCTGTGTCTTTTCTGCTACCATATAAGCTCTGCAGGGCAGGCATCTTTGATTTATTCATTGAGTTTTTTCTTAAGCACCTAGAGCAGTGTCAGGTGTATCAATGTCCATCAATAAATAGGTTGGATCTTTCTAAGAAGTCGAGGATATAACATCAATTAAAGGAGGGCTGCTACAACTGAAGGGATTTGTGAGCTCGAAACCCCTCCTGCTGTCTCTCCATGAGCAAGTGCAAAAACTGCTGACATTTGTTCTCATGTGTGAAACCAGTTGTGAAGCTACAAATTGCTACTTGATGCCAGGTCCAAGGGCCTACACAATAGCTCACACACAGTAGGTGCCCAATGGTACAGATTATAAGGAGAAGGGAAGTAACATTTGTTGAGTAGCTACAAACGATAGGCAGTGTCTGTGCCTAGTGCACTATAGAAGTGCTTTCATGGAACGGTCAGCTCTTCTACCACCGTCTCCCCAGTACCTCATGCCAAGTCTGGCGTGTATTAGGTACTCAGTAAATGCTTGCTTATTTTCCTAACAACCCTCTGAGGCAGGTACTATTATCGCCATCTTGGAAGGGCCCAAGGTTCAGATTTAGATAGCTTGCTTAATGCCATACAGCTCATGAGTATTGGAGCCAGGATGTAAATTCTTCTCAGACAAGCTGCAGCCTCTCTGATTCTTTGCGAGAATGTGCATTAGACCATCCCTCCGAGCTTCCCTGAAGCAGAGCTGTCTCCCGACCATACCAGCGATGAGGGGAGGGGTCTCTTTTTCCACCTGGACTCACTTCCTCCCTTTGTGCATTTGGCTCACCTGGAGGGGTCTCCTGCTACCTTTTGATTAATGGGGCTGCCCTTCTCATCCCCACTGGGTGAATGACCCCAGAGTTAACAGCAGTTCATCTTGCATCATAAATCAAGTTCTCAAAGACATTGCAGCTTTGTGCTCAAAATCTCCCTAGAATTCAAATTCTTTGTGAAAGGCATTGGCTTATGAGTACAATGATGG